>NC_081351.1:3943803-4002424 GCF_029784015.1 Lycium ferocissimum | reverse complement strand
TATGTATATAAATATATGTATCTATATCTATTAACGCGCCTTAACGACCGGGCGAGATATTTTATGTGTATGGATATGTATGAAAAAGTTCTTAAAAAGCTAAGCATGCACGACATTCGCCTTAAAAGGACATTCAAAGGCACAGGTTAATCTTGTTTATATTACTTTTTCATGTTCGGTATTTCTTACTATGTCACTGTTCATGCCTTACATACTCATTACATTGTTCGTACTGACGTCCCTTCTGTGGACGCCGTTCATGCCCGCAGTAGGCGGTAGACGGATGCGACCCATCGGTGATTTATCAATGATGTCAGAGCACTCCACTTACTTCGAGCGCAAGATATGGGTATTGGTCATTATAGTTACTTGTATTCTATGTAGAGAGCTCGTAGACATGTGTATACATGAGATGTTTCATAACTCTGTTAGTTCATATTGTTGAACAATATTTTAGTAGCCTGTGCTCTGCCGGTGATGATGAATATAATTGTCAAGATTATCTAGAGGGGTGTTGTTATGTTGTGATATATACATATAGATATATCCTTACATATTATGATACCAGCAGTTATCTCTATGTTCCACCCAAAAGTGATTATAAGATATATGTTTAGAGGTGTTCGGTGTGTTAGCTCCGGGTGCCCGTCATGGCCCTCTAGTTGGGTCGTGACAAAGCCATCACAAGAAACATTTAGACCTTCCTCGTCTAAGAATGGAATCATATGGAGTACATATAGAATGAATAACAACAAGGATCGTGCCAAAGAAAGAAAGGTTTGCCTTATATACCTTGTCGCTTACGTGATTAGCTTAACTTATGCTTCCAAACACTGGCCAATCTACAATCAAGGTAAAGGAAATTGTAGACAAATTGAAAGAGTTTCATATACTTCTCTAAGCTCGTAATTAACTTCCGTAAATTCTAAAATATTTTCCATAATCTTCGCTTCCCTCTAATTCCAATTCAATTTAACAACACAATCGGCAACCAACAACAACAAGAACCATCTCATATAAGCCTCTTTAAACTCAGCATCAACTCCCAAAGATATACACCAAAATACCCTAAAGGTATCGCTTTGTATCTACATCTTCATACACTTTATTCTCCCAAATTCAAGAACAACAACTTATCAACAACATCAACAACAATATCAACAATCATTTTATATCAATATCTAACTAATTCTATCCATTTAATCATACCAAAACAGCCCCCAAGTTATTTGATATCCAAAAATGATAACCGAACTTTCAACGTCATTTTCTCTACTATAACCCGTCAAATCTATCAATGATCATGGTAAGAACATCATTAACATATTAAAAATACCTTATATGAGCAGCCACCACGAAACCAACATCCCCCAAGTTCAACTTTTAGCTTAAAACGATGGCAACAACTTGTACTGCACTTTACTCTTCACGAGCCACGGAATTCGGGACCTCGAACTTGATCAAATCTTGGTTTCTATCTCTAAGGGCTCTCTTCCCTCTCTCTAAAATTTTTAGGTCCTTTTGGGGTTAAAAATGAAGAAATTTCACGAATTTGGCCCTTATATAGGGGTCTTTGGTCGGTTCCCACCGACCTTGAGTCGGGTTGGGCCGAGCCCACTGCCTAGCTTGACCTTTCTATGTTAAAATATCTATAAATTTTTATCCCTATGTCGTGTGAATCCCACAACATATGGTTAGAAAGGTATTTCAATTATCTACAACTTTCATATTTGGAGTTTTCCCAAATGCCCAAATAATGATGGGGTTATGGCCTCCCAAAGTCAGATCACCCGAAAATGTAACTTAAAAACATCTTTTTGGAGGGCTTACACTTGGATTTGGCTCAAGGGCCCTTCTTGAGTTGTGTTTAACTTCACATATATTGTCCATATAACTTGTCATACGTCCTTTATAAAAACCACATCATGTGGGCCCCACCTCAGCTTACGGTTACGAGGGCTATATATCTTTTAACGTATCATTCCAATCATATTGTACGAATTTCAAATATCATACTCATGCTATCCTCATGCTAATACAGTAGAATTTCATCCTTTATACTTGTAATATTTGCTCCTCCTTGAGCTCACATTAAGCCGTCTGCAACCTTAGTAACGCGAAATTTTCCGGGGTGTAACAATTCCGACATGAAAGTGAGAGGTAATTAATATGTAATTTATTGCAGGTTTGCCCCGTACTCAGCGAAAGTATGATTCGATATGGGTCATAGTTGATAGGCTTACAAAGTCAGCCCACTTTCTGCCTGTCAGAACTACTTATACAGCCGAGGATTATGCGAAGCTTTACCTCAAAGAGATTGTACGACTTCATGGTGTTCCCGCGACCATTATCTCAGATAGGGGAACACAGTTCACAGCTAATTTCTGGAAGTCTTTTCAGAATGGATTGGGGACTCAGGTGAGTCTTAGTACTGCATTTCACCCACAGACAGATGGTCAGGCGGAGCGTACTATACAGACGCTTGAAGATATGTTGAGAGCTTGTGTACTTGATTTTTAAGGTAGTTGGGGTGACCATTTTTCTCTTATCGAGCCTGCATATAACAACCCATTTCAGTATTCAGATGGCTCCTTATGAGGCCTTATATGGGCGGCGATATCGATTGCTCATAGGATGGTTTGATGTCGGGGAGAATCAATTAGTTGGCCTAGACTTAATTCAGCAAGCAGTTGATAAGGTGAAAATGATCCGAGAAAGATTGCCAACAGCTCAGAGTTGACAGAAATCCTATGCGGATAATCGGCGATGTATGTTAGAGTTTGGGATAGGCGATTGGGTTTTCCTAAAAGTTTCGCCTATGAAGGGAGTGATGAGGTTTGGCAAGAAGGTTAAGTTGAGCCCTCGATACATTGGGCCATATAAGATCATTCATACTGTAAGTAAGGTGGCATATGAGTTAGAATTGCCTTCTGAGTTAGAGTCTGTACATCCGGTATTTCATGTGTCTATGCTTCATAAATGCATCGGAGATCCTTCAAGAGTTGTATAAGAGATGATATCCGGGTGACGAGAGCGGTTATCATACGAAGAGGTTCCAGTGTCTATATTGGACAGACAGGTTCGTCAGTTGCGAACCAAGAATGTAACTTAAGTTAAAGTTTGTGGAGGAATAATAATGTTGAGAAAGTGACTTGGGAAGCGGAAGAGGCAATGAAGATTAAGCACCCGCATTTGTTTCCAGCAGTACAGGAGGTTCAGTCTGAGGCATCATCTCCCCCAGGTATTACCCCATTTTCAGTTATCGTGATTGGTCGTGTGAGGCCATGGTATTGTATGTAGTAGTATGTGGCCCTGTGTGGCATTATTTTAGGTTGCTGTGTGCAGGTCGGATTGGTATAAGTACAGGGGAAACTCTGCCAAAATTTCTATAGCTCATGATTTGTTCAAACATTCGAGGACGAATGTTCCTAACGGGGGGAGAACGTTACGCCTCTCGTTTGCGTCGTAGTAGAACCTATGATTTCCTAGTCGGGTATGCCTTGGGAATAGAGACTCGAGTTTGAGTTTTGGAGATAGAAAGTGTCTTACCCCGTGTATAAAGGTACCAGCAGGTGTTCTTGGCAATTTACAGGATTAGAAGTTGAACGAATCGAATCGACGCGATCTAAACTGAATCGGAGAAGTCTGCAGACACCAGTCATCGTCGACGGGGCCGTTGACATGTCGATGGGCCATCGTTAATGCGATTTCGAT
This sequence comes from Lycium ferocissimum, assembly GCF_029784015.1. Taxonomy (NCBI): domain Eukaryota; kingdom Viridiplantae; phylum Streptophyta; class Magnoliopsida; order Solanales; family Solanaceae; genus Lycium; species Lycium ferocissimum. The sequence goes on along the minus strand of NC_081351.1, from coordinate 3,998,710 downwards.
GGAATTCTGCAGCCCTGAATCTATAGGCGTAGGTTGACATAGCACGTCGACGGACCGTCGACACGTCGAGGGGTCGTCAACCCGGTCGTCGAACCGCACCGCTGTAACTTTTAACTTCCAAGTATAAATATATGGTCCATGGCCCTATTTTTCATTTTCCACCATTCCAAATTAGAGAAACCCTATTATTTTCTCTCCCAACATTTTCCATCATTATTAGTGGAGATTTGGTAAGATTCGAGCCCCGTGAACCCATGCTTGTCAAGAAGAAGGTTGTTTCTAGGGTTTCTTCAAGTTGGGAAGCTTAGGAAGTTGGACTTGAAGTTGATCCTTGGAATCTTAGGCCGCTCAAGGTATGTAAATTATTTTCACCCTTGTATTTAAGTTAATTATCAAGAATTTTAGTGGTTTTAAGTGAAGAGAGGATGCTTGTGGAAGTGGTAAGTTAATGAAGGGAAAGATAGTGATTTGGGGTTATTGTTTTTAGAGATGATTGGGAATAGATTTAAGTATATTTTGATATATAAGTGTTCTCATTGTTGTTTTGGGTATTATGGTCAATGTTGGATCGAATGTGAAGTTGAAGAGTTGTAAGCTTATAAGGGAAATTATTGTCTACAATTCGTTAAGCTCTATATGTATCTAAAGATGGTTAGTAAGAGAAGTGAATAGTCTAATAAGGCCTATGTTATCTTAATTGTAGACTTACAGTTTGAGAGGTAGGAGTTGGACGATTGAATATACTTCAAGGTATGTTAAGGCTATCCTTTCTTTCTTTTGGCATGATCCGACAATATGAGCTAACAAGCGAGTAAGCGAGTTTCCATATTACTCTACTCTTAGAAGCATTAGGAGTACTTCCATATTTGATGTTCATGTACCCCATTTATAAGTGTTCCTCCTATTCATGGGTCCAGTTCTATGTATACGCGATTTATTCATGTATTACATTCATTATATATCTATGTACATTGACCCGTGACCAGAAGGCATTATATACGCGGATATTAGATATATGTGGGGTATGAGAAGAGGGATAGGCGTTATATATATGCATTACCACCTGATCAGCTGGTGCACCATGATGATAATATAAGGATCGGGCTGCACGTACCGCAATAATGTATATGATGATGGCCGCAGAGAGGCAATATGATATGATGGGATGCCATAGAGGCTTGACAGGCGTTATACACGCATACACATATATACGTATGACCTACATTGATAGGCATGAGCATGCATATTATGCGCCCACAAAGGCATTTTCAGTTACACAGATTTATGCAGATACATACAGATGTTAGTTCATACAAATACATGCAGATAGTCGTTTCAGCTTATGCGTTCTGATCTTATTCATGATTCTTATATATACATGTTGTTCTTATGCCTTTCATACTCTGTACATTATTCGTACTGACTCCCCGTTGCTCGGGGGGCTGCGTTCATGCCCGCAGGTTCAGGTAGACCGACAGGTGGTCCAGCTTAGTAGGACTTCTATCCAGCAGTGGTCAGTGCGCTCCATTTGATCCGGAGTTGCAGTCTATTTTGGTATGCTAGCCTTTTGGGATGTACATGCATATGGGTATGACGGGGCCCTGTCCCATCCTTTCTACAACTTTTATTCCAGTAGAGGTCTATAGACAGTTGTATGTGTTAGTCAGGCGATGTGGCCTTGTCGGCTTCTATTCTTTTGTCTACAGTATATGTAGCAACCTAGCCGGCTTGCACTGTTCTTTCAGCATGTTTATGTATATATACAGGTTGTACAGAGTTCATGATGTTACCTATTTATGAGTTCAGTTTAAGCCACTTGTGGGCCCCTGATGTTCAGTAAGGTTCAGATATGAGTATAGGGGTGTTTGGTCGCTAGAGGTCAGACACTCGTCACACTCGCTTCTTTAACTTCAAGTTTCACTTGCTGCTTTTCATTTTGATAGGAGTAGGTGCTTGCAGCTTGATCGCTGTCTACTAAATGGGCCTACACTGCCCGCCCGACCCCTATCTTTAATCTTAAGTAAAGTGAAGTCAAATCAATGAAGTGAACAGCCCAACCTCTTTGTTTGAAGCTTTGCTAGGAAGCTTCTACTTGTTGAAGCTTTGTTTCCCCTAATTCCAAAACACAAAAATAGGCTTGCCACTATAGTCTAGGGAAAAGCTTCTCTTTGATAAGCGGTCGTAGGGGAGTTCAGAAAGGATCTGATCGTAGATAGAGACTTCAACCTATGCGGGGATAGGGGTAGATGTATCCAAGTGGATTGTGAATCCACCACGCGCGGGTTCAATCCCCGCCATTCGCCTAATAATAAATAGACCGTTTGTTTCGAAGATAGAAGACAAACCTAGAAAGCATTACATACATACATACATACATATATGTATGTTTATATACACACACACACACACACACACACACACACACACGCACACACACATACAATACTTATGCATATCATTGGCCCTCAGAGGAAGTTCAGACATACAAGTTGCATTCATTTTATCCCATGTAGTTTTATGTCTCTTTTATGCCTTACATACTCAGTACTTTGTCCGTACTGACATCCCCTTTCTGGGGGGAACTGAGTTTCATGCCCGCAGGTTCTGGTAGACAGGTTGACGATCCACCTCCGTAGGCTGCTGTTCAGCTGATATTGGAGCTCTCCTCTTGTTCCAGAGTTGCTGCTGTGTTTTGGTACGTTATACTTTTTTGTACATATGGGTATGGCGAGGCTCTGTCCCTAACTTGCTAGGTCATGTACTCTATTAGAGGCTTGCAGATAGTGTGGTATAGTCAGACATTATATGGCCCCCTTGGCCTACATTTTTGTTGTATAGTCATCTATGATGGCCTTGTCGACTTGTACATTTTGTCCAACATAGTTATATAGTATGTCTTTTCGGGCTCATCCCTTTTCAGCATATTTCTTATATAATCTAGCAGATTTCTATCTGATGACCCTCGTGGTCCACCCTTGTTTATGATTATGATATAAAAACATGATTAGCGGTGCTCGGTAGGTAGGGCCTGGGTGCCCGTCATGGCCCTCCGATTTGGGTCGTGACACCTCGACTCCTAGGTGGAGCAGCACAACAGCTAGCAACATATCAGGCCCTCTTGCTCTAATGCTGCTAAAAACCTTGCTGCCGAATCATCTGTATATCCTTGGCGGCATCCACCACATCTTGAAATGACGCCCCTAAACCTACAATCTGAGAAACACCCAAGTGAATTAGAATAGTCACCCCCTTAACAAACCTGCTCACCCTCTCAGCCTCGCTAGGAAGTACAATCATAGCGTGGCGGGCCAAAGCATCGAATCTGGTCTCATACTCCGTCACGGAGATGCCATCCTACCTCAAGCCCTTAAACTAATCCCGCACGAGCTTTCTAATACTGCGAGGGACATACTTGTCAAAGAACCTCTAAGAAACCTGAGCCTAAGTGGAGATGACTCAGCTGGCCTACTACTCACAAAATCCCTCCACCACTACTTGGCATCATCTACCATGTGAAATGATTTGTAGTCAACTCCATGAGACTCAACCAACCTTAGGTTGTGCGACTTCTCATGATAGTGAATTAGGAACTCATACGTGTCCTCGCTCGGCTTCCCATAGAACTTGGGAGGATCCATCCTCTTGAACCTATCCAACATCTTCTGCTCCTCAGTAGACATAGAAGCCTATTGGACAGGTGGGGAGCAACACTAGGAAAACCCAAATATCAAAGCGAGGAGCCACAACCATGGATGGCTAGACCCCCAATGCCCGAAACCTTGGTACAAACATCTAATCCGGAGTCTCACCCCTGACCTTAGTCTGGGAGCCATCTGAAGTAATAGGTAAGATACCCGACTGAGTCATTCCCCCAAGGACCCCTAGCATCCGAACCAAAGTGTCCTTCAAAATTGGTGTAGCAATAAATCCAGGCAGTGCTTGTGCCAGCTCTTACTCCTCAGCAGGAACCGACTCATCCTCAAAAATCACTCTGGGTCAGGAGACTTTGCCCAATCACGATCCTGAGTGGAGCATGGTGCTTTACCCCTAGCGGGTGCTGCCAGGCGTCTTCTACATTTACCATTCCCCCTACCACGTCCCCTGCCTCCTTCACGTGCTACAACCCTGGCAGCGGGTACGGGCGTGGGAGCTAGCTTCTGATCCCCAGCAACAGCTGAACGATTCCTCACCATCCGTGAGAGAGTGAAATAATAAAGTTAGAATTCATGTAGAGTCAAGTACACACGATAGGAATGAAGGAATAGAAGTTTTCGAAGTTTCTTATAGCCTCTCGAAGATAAGTACGGAGCTCTTCATTCCGATCCGCTAGACTCTTATAGACATTCCTCTTGTACTCATGAGATCGATGAACCTAGCTAGGGCTCTGATACCAAATTGTCACTACCCAAAAATCAAGAGTCATAATGGCACCTATTTTCCCAACAATAGGTAAGACAAACCCATACACCAATATAAAAGTGTAAATAAGCAAAAGAAATAAGAAGAAGAACTGATTATCCATAATACAAAGTCATATAATAGAAAATGTGGGAATACATAGTCTAAAACTCCCACAAGATGGGTATCATAAGTACAAGATCCTCTAGAATAGTAGAACAATATAAGTCTGAAACTGTGAATACATTGTCAGACATAATGCTAAAAGACATAATGCTAAAAGATAATAGGAGAAGGGGTGTTGTGAAACAGCCAAACAACTAGCCACAACCTCTAGAATAGGCTCAACACAATCTCACTCCACCCTGCACGATCCACTAGTACTAGGAATTGAATTTGTACAAACAGTACAACAAGTGTAGTTTGAGTGCGGGAAGCACGTGTACTCAACATGTGTCATAAACCGAGAACAAAAGAAGTAGTGACGAAGTAAGTAGAAAATTCTCATGCACCATTAATCTTACCCATACTTAGCCTCATAACCGATACCGAACGATTTAATATAAAGAATCATATAAGTCACTTATTCAAACAAACAGGTAATCAAGTGGTCAAAAAGCATATATGAAATCCAACACATACTTATGTAAGTAAGGTAAAAAAGTGCAATGTAATGCAATATGCTCCATATACACATAGAGCTTCTACAACTGTACGGAAGTTGTGACCACAGAGGATCGCTAAGTCCATATGCCGCCGGGATTCATCAGACCTCCCAGGTTACATCGGGGCAAGGCCTCCTAAGACCTAATCATGCTACAAATCATAAGAGATCACTTACCTTACATTTAATGCAACCTGTTTCAGGCGTGCAACCCGATCCTTTCACAACCATATGCACAATTGAATGAATAAGAGAATGAACAGCTCAACAACTGGACTTAATAGCCAACTTTTCACACAAATTCGTCAATTATCAGACTTAATAGCCTTAATTTTCATTTATATTCATCGACAAAACTATCATGGGTGGACGAGATTACTAAAGGTTTAAACACAATTCAATCAAGTATAAACACATAGCACATAAACAGCACAGCTGGTATGTACAACATATCCCAGCCAACAAGATACACTAGTACTTGTACAAATACCCATCATATCACGGGTACATGACCCCCATTATGTCGTTAACCCTTATTAATCCATTTTTAGTCTTTATTCAACAAAACTTTCCTCAAGTGAAGTCAAGTCTTAACATACCTTGAATGCCGAGCAAATGTGCACGAACCTCAAGAGAATGCCTTTCCTTTCCTCAAAGCTTCAGATGGATCCCAATCTACGATTCACGTATTCTACATGAGCATACGAGTCTGTAGACACCCATATTGTTATACTTATATTCGTAACACAAAAATGAACCCAAACTAGCAAAACCCGAGCCCCACTGGAAAAAATGAAATTTGAATTTAGAAATAGTTTACCCATAGCCTGAATAAGTAAAACCCAAAAAATCATGTAAAACCAATCATGGGTTGAGCTCCAATTTCAAGAAAAACCCAATTTCAATGTAGGGATAAAACCCCTAATTTTTTAACCCAAACAATGGATTAAATCCCAAATGTAAGTAAGAATCCATGAAGAAACATAAGAATTAGGGTTAGGATCTTGCCCCAGGCTTAAGAAAATCCGAATGCCCTTGAAATCACCCTAAACCGAGCTCTAGAACATGAAATATGTGAAAATGAAATCTAAGTTCAAAATGGGGAATAAATAGATTGTTCAGCAATTTCTTTCTACGCGACAGCGAGAGAAGGCTGGTGATCGTGACACTGACCCTGCCTAAATATCGCGAACACGACAAGGGCCTTGCGATCGCGATACCTAGGCGACACCCAACCCAGTACCATTTTCCCCTAGGCGAATGCGATTTACCCCCCGCGATCGTGATGCCCCGCTTTGTCCTTCTTCACGAACGCGATGGCCTAGCTGAGCTCGCAAAGTAGGAATCACTAGCACCAAAACCAGCAAAAATTAGAATTTGCTATATTCCCGGTTCAATACCCAAAACGCGTTTGGAACCTCTCAGACACAAACCAAATATGCATATCAGTCATAAAACTCGTTACGAACCTGCTCGTGCACTTAAAACATCAAAAAGTGATTATTTTGACCCGAGTTTGATAGTGGTAAACTCTCAACTTCAAACTTAACTAATTTCCAACCAAAAAGCCAAATCATGCCTAAGCCTTTCAGAACCTGAACCAACCACCCGACTAAGTCATAAATCTCCGGACCTAATAGAATTGAAGAAATTTAGACACAGACTCATTTACTCTCGATGTTGACTTTTGTCAGACTTCCTCATTTCCTTAAGTTTAGGACTTCTAAATTTACTAAATCTTATCTGAAACTCACTTGATTTCCTTGGGAATCCCGCCATCCATCCCCACAAGTCATAAACACCAATGTGAAGCTACAGGAAAGGTTTTTTAGGGAAAATTATAAATGCATAAAACAACTTGGAGGGTTGTTACAAGAAACTACACAAATTAAACCACACCTACTAATATAGAAGGATACACGAGACAATGCGCTACTACCTACTAACCTTCGACCCTAATCTGCGTCGTTCACAGCCTCCTATCTAAGATCATGTCCTCGGTAACCTGCAACTGCTCTATGTCCTGTCTAGGCACTTTTCCCCAATACTTCTTCGGCCTACCTCTAATTCTCTTGAAATCAACCGAAGCCAACCTCTCACACCTCCGCACCGGGTCCTCCATGCATCTCCTCTGTACATGCCCGAACCATCTTACCCTTGCTTCCCATTTCTTATCCTCCACCAAGACCATTCCCACCTTGTCCTGGATAACTTCATTTCTAATCCTACAATTTACCCACCTAGGGTTTTATAAGTCAAGAACTCCTCCAATTTATAAAACCCAAGCATTAATTTCCTATTTAAACAAATGAGAAGATTAAGGAAAGATAAAGAAATGAGTTTTAGGACTCACCCTCTCAAGGCCGCAAGTGAAATCCTCTGAAATTTCTCCCAAAACAGCTCTAGAAATGTAATTGGGTGAAAATGAGGTCAAATCTTGATTTGGGGAAGTAAATGCTAGGTCTGTTCAGGGATATTCGCGGGAGCAGAACTTTCCTCGCAGAGGTGAGGCTGATTTGCCGATAACATTCGCAGACGTGGCTCCATTAATCCGGTCAGATTCCCGCATAAGCGGAAGAGTAATCGCGAAAGCGGTCCTGTGGATGCAACCCAAACATGAGTAGAGGCTAGCCGCCTTAAATAGAATTGGAATTTCCTACTGATTCTCCAAAGTTGCCTAGAGATCAAACCGTGCCCGCATAATTAACTCAGGGGACCTGATATTTCTCAAGACCATGCCACTTATTCTTGCGAACCAAAATACATGTAAATAAAAAATTAAATCTTGAGTAGGTGTTTTTTCGAAGTAAAAAGGGGAAAAAATTCCATAACGGACGAATGGATTGTTAGATAAGAAGGTGCCACCAAAACTTAAAGAAAAGTTCTACAAAGTGGTGGTTAGACTAACTATGTTATTGTCACGACCCGTTTGACCGTTTAGGTGTTTTACCCTTTTTACCCCTGTTGAACCTTCCCCTAGCATTGTTAAAGTTCATAGACTTGCGGGATGGGTGGAACCATTCCCGAGGTTGTCGGGTGAGTCTTGGTCGATTTTGAGGAATTTAGAAGCTTTTAAGTTGAATAAGTAAAAAAGTGTTGACCAATAGTTGAATGTAGGGTAAATGAGTCTTTTTGAGGTTTTCGTCAGTTTCATTTGGTCCGGAATGGTTCAGTTCCTGAGGCACTCAGGGGTATTTTGGTCCCTTTGTTGCAAATCTTATTTTTGGTCGTTTGGGGGTTGACCACGTCAAGATGACCTCTTTTGAGAATTTCGAGGGCGCAGATGAGCTCATAGCGTGTTCTTATAGTGGGTTGAATGATTTGTTTGCATTCGGCAGGTCTCGGATGAGTTTCAAGTAACTTGTTGAAAAACCCGAATTTTCTGGTTTCTAGTGTGCTACTTATGAGGTGGTTAGACCGCACCTGCGAGCCCTCCTCCAGGAGGCTTGGTCCGCAGATGTGAGGTTTCATTTGGTCAGGCAGTTCCGCACCTACGAGTTCTTTTCCGCAGGCACGGGACCGCATATGCGAAAGTTTCACTGCACCTATGATATTTCAGAATATAAGTGGGTTCGCCTCTACGGGTAATTTTCCTCAGATGCGGGATGGATGGTCTGCAGATGCGGGATCACTGAATCATAAACCCTTTTTATTCCCTCTTTCGTGTTTAGTCTTTTTATCCACAAACTTGAGACTTAGAGAGGGATTTTTGGGCAATTTGGTGGAAGTTTCTTGGGATTTATCTTTGGGGTAAGTTCCCTATACTCTTTTATGATTTTATCATGTATTATATATGGAATCTATGGTAGGAATTCTGAATTAGATGGGGAATATGGGTTATGAACCATAAAATGAGTTTTACCATCTTTCATCCAATTTGAGTTTTGTTGGGAAATTTCTTAGATCCTAATCATTAAAATTATTGGGTGGCTAGTTCTTAAGTTTGAATCTTGCCTTTTCTCAAAGATTTTGGTTATGGAAAATAAGGGTTTGATGAATATGAAACCTAGGTTGACAGTGGTCCCCCTTAACTAAATTCATGGATGATTTTGAAAGGATTTTACGATTTGTGCCTTGGGTTAGCTACTTCTTACTCCAATTTCCCAAACTAAAGGGCTGCAACGGGCACCCGGGCCTTATTTGCCAGGCACCATCATGACATATATCCATAACTGTATTAGCATCCATAAGTGGACCAGGAGGGTCGCCATGAGACATCTGAATAAACATATAGAATACTCAACAAGGAGCGACCCCAACTTGATATACATGAAATATACTGGCCTACAAGGCCAACATGATCATCCGTACAAAATATCTACATACATGACATCTGTCTACAAGTCTCTATGGAGTACATAATCATCACCAGGTTGGGATAAGGCCCCGCCATATCCACATATGTGCATACATGTAATCATACTGACTCACAAGGAAACTCCACAACAAGTGGAGTGTAACAACAACTTATGCTCACAGTGGTATCCCTGCGAGTGGGCCGTCAGCTTTGTATCTCAAGACTTGCGGGCATGAAACGCAGCGTCCTCAGACAAAAGAGACATCAGTACAAATAATGTACCGAGTATATAAGGCATGAGGAACAACATAATAAAGACATGAAGGTAACATGAGATAAAAGAGAGTTAACTTTGTACCAGATGCCTACGAGGGCACATGACATGCTTGCTTTCTTTTACAACATATACATATACATAAGCCACCTTTGTGGGGCTATATCATCATCATCAAGCCGCTCCTTGGGCCTATCATCATACCGTACCCAACTACAGTGGTGTCTACAATAGGTGCCATACCCGGCCGACTATAGCGTGGCTCGGTGTCATAAAATAGATACATACATACATATATATATATATATATATATATATATATATATATATATATATATATATATATATATACACACACACACACACATATAATGCATGAATGATAAGAAGACAATCGAATCAATCGGAGTGACATAAGGTCGTTGCACCTCCAATTATCATTATGGAACTAATATCATCAACATAACTTGCTTTTGAGGATCAATAAGCCACAAGACAGTGTAGTATCATCACATAGAGGGCAAGAAATATAAGCTTCTAGTATTTCTAAGAGTAGAGCCATTATGAATGTCATTCGTTTACTTTTCATTTCATTCTGGTCATGCCAAAAGAATAAGAGAAAGTGCCTTAACATACCTGGATAATCTCCTCCTCAATCCATAGCCAAGCTTAACATAATCCTCTTGCGTCTACAACAAGTGAAATGATATCATCGTCAAAATACAATGTCATGACTATCGTATTTCGCTAATCTTATAACCTATGAAAAAACGGGCAGCATTTCTCCTATTTATACTACATCCCAAATACCACTAAGGGTAATCAAATAGCCCAACAACAACAATAACGGCAACAACAATAACGATTCAATATAAGCTTCTCCGATTACCTTAACAACCATATTGAGCGGCAAGGTCATTTTATAAATAACGAAACATAATTTGAATCCAATTCTGGTTCTATAAATCAGTCTACAACCTTCATAACATTATAATTATGTTTACCATATCCTCTTCATCCCAAAACAACATAAATATAATCTCTAAAATAGTCCATACGTTTTAACTCTTCAACCTTCACTTCCGAGTCCTAGTTTTACATGTTTTCCTTCTTCATTTCCTTTAATTAATACATGAATAATCTTAACAACAATACGAAAAACTTAGCCAGGTTATATTCCATAATTTCCAGCAAGTAGAAACAATATTTATACCTTTAAAATAGTCCAACAAAATAGTAGCCAAACTTTAGGCTATTTCAAAGCAATCTTGTAGTGTTTTGCCTCAAATGACTTCACCCACATGGAATTTAGGCTTAATCACAACCAATAACACGTTATAAATACGTTAAGAAGAAGCTATGGCTCAGAATCCAACCGTGGTTCAGCTCACAACAACCCTTAATAGCATAACAACTTCATAGACTTGTTGTTCTATGGGGGTTTCCAATACTTTGATGAAAGATTGGATTGTTTTTCCTTTGATTTCGCTTCAGAACCTTGGAGATATGTTGGGAAAGGGTTTGGTGGAGTTCCTAGATGATGTTTGATGGAAAATGATGGAAAAATGAGGCTGCTTCATCTTTTATAGCAAAGAAGGTCGGCCACCGCCTAAGTGGGTCCCAAAAGGGGCTGCCTGCGCAGTCTCGCGAAACGCGAATATTTCTTTACTACGATGTCACATTGATGAACGGTTTAATGCATTAGAAAATAGATTTGTAGAAATTCAATTTGGTGTGCGGAACACCCCATAACTCCAAGTATATTGGGAGAAAAGCTCAGTGACATTAGACCCAAATTTAAGCAAAATTTATTAACGTAACTTGCGATACTTTTCGCCGACTTTTATTTTACAACTTGCTTGACTTCAAAACATAACATAGGAATATTATATGATACAAGTACCCTAAAACATGACATCCTTAGAATATTAAGAACTCTTTGTTTATGTCACACCCTTAATCCGATAGGGTGTGATGGGCACCCGACCCTTACCTAGGGCCGAGCGAACCCACTGACTTGTGACATTCATAATCATACTGACCCTCCAATCATGACACAAATGCTTAATGAAAGTTTTTCGGAAAATCAAACATGTTTTTCATATTTTTCAAATCAAATAAAAGCTATAACATATAACACTTATAATACAATGCGTAATAATACATCGGCTTACATAGCCGCTTACATAACCGACATCTTATACCCCGACAAAATGCGCAAAGTCTCTAATACAGAACATGATACCATAACATAATACTCTGACTCGGCAGCACTGCGGGGAAAATGGAGCTCGCCAATCCCGCTGGGACATCTTCTGCTAATATCTTCAGCTTACAGGTGTGCACACGCGGCATGAAACGCGGCCCCGAAGAAAGGGGTCGATGCGGAATATGTGCGAGTATGTAAAGCATGAAACATAATAAGCGGGATCATCCGAAGTAAGAATACCGAAAATCATAAGACTTGCTTTTAAAAACATGTATCATGCATATCAATGTTATAAAATCGTCGTAGAAACATATAGCTTGTCCCGACCCTCTAGTGAGAGACTCGGTAGGTAAAATCATCACATAACATATAGCGTGTCCCGGCCCTCTAGTGAGGGACTCGGTAAGTAAAATCATATCATCATCATGTAAGCATGCATATACATATATATATATATATATATATATATATATACGTACCCGGCCCTACAGTGAGGGACTCGGTGAATAGCGTGTCCGCCCCGCTAGCAAGGGACTCGGTATGCCATCTGGCCGCCATCCCCATCATCACATCATCATATACATATATATAGCGTGTCCCGGCCCTCGAAGTGGGGACTCGGTGAATAATGCGAGAGATGTGCACGAATGCGTGTCTGGCCCGGGTCTCGTTGAAAGATACCTTGAGCTTGGCACGAGCAGAGTAGTGAGAAACCATATGCACATAAAACATTTCCAGAGACTCAATGAAGTAGTCAGAACGAATCGTCATTTGAAAATCCGGACAATAGTTATATCAAAAATCTTTCGGACGGTACTCGGAAACATATCAAATATCATAAGTATATTACAGTATCGTAGGGACCATAGTCGTATATCAAATCATTCCGAGCCCGCCTATGAAAAATAAAAGTCATCATACGTTACAAAACTTTCTACGAACGTTTCAAAGCAATCCGGTTCTTTTTACGAAAGTTACGGGCATTTTTAGACATAGAACCTTTTAGGAACGAAATCCTTTATGCAATATTTGAACTCCAAATATACATAAGACTCAAGGACCATATGAAAAATATCACATCATGAAGCAAATGAGGATCATATACGTACTCGGAACATAAGAGTGGAGTTACCCCAAAATACAAATCGTGTCATACCTTAGTTACGTCTAAGACATGCCAAAGAAGGAAAGGGTAAGCCTTACATACCTTAGTCGCTTCCTAAGCTAATCTGAACTTGCGTCTCGACTTCTCACAATCTAAAATAATGTCGTTAGGTATCAACCATTAGCCATAACACTTAAGAATCCGATTCCAAATTAACACTTTGTCTACAAAAATTTCGGCAGCATTTCCCCTAAAACTTCAACATCCCCGAGAATTCAACTCGGCCAAATCAACAACAACCAAACCAACAACCATACTAGCAATATCCATAAGTGATTCAAAACGCATTCTAACATTAATAATTCCTTTCAACACAATTCAACAACATTTCATTTATATTCAAATAAACTACATACGATCAATTCAATACCAATGCTCACATATTCGATTACTAATCCATGACCATTCACATGATTTAAGAACATTCCAAGCAATCCATACAATATTCAAAACAAACCAAACAATAAGCCATTCCACCCGAAATCCTTCAACTACATTAGGAACATTAATAACACATTTTCTTCTTCCGAATTCATAAACTATATCAACAATTTCATACGTCTTCAACATTATTTTCATAAATTCAAGAAACCACATTAAAATCACAATAAGTCCCAAATCAGCCCACACGACCATAGCTCAACTTAGATCATTAAATCTTCATTCTACATCATGGAATTCACATCCAGAACAACCAAAACACTAAATAAAACCAATTCATTCCTTCTACACACATAATCCATATCCACGGCCACACACCATCATACAACATTTCATGATTTTCATCCATTTTCTTACACTATGACACGTCCAAAACATCCATAAAACATGTAAAGGAGGATTGAATCTTACCTTTTCCTTCAATTCCTCTTCTCGGCTAGAAGTAGTCCTAGCAACAACGAATGATTTTCTCGTTCCAACAACTACTCCACGTCGACGAGGGACTTCTAATTAGTAGGAAAACATGAAGAAATAATTTTTTTCTTAATCATCTCCCAAGAGCATCCATTCGGCTAGCCATGGCCGAATGCCTCTCCTTTTTTTTTTTTTTCTTGAATTTTCTAGACTTAACAAAATGATGAATTGGTCTTCCTTTTCAAGACTTAGTCATATTTATATATACAAAGGGGCACATGGCCGGTCATGTGCCCTTTATTTTCCTCCAATTTTCTCAATTTTTCTAGAATTTTCTTTAAATGGAAAGGATGACTAATTCCTTGACTTGGTCATCCTTTGCCCACATATTTATATATCTTGCACCATAAGATGAAAACATGTCCCCTTTAATGGCTAGAATTAATTGGCCAACCATGGGTGGGACCCACGGCCACTTTGGCCATTTGGCCACTTCATGAAATTCTTTTCCAACTTTTAGACCCTAGTTTTTCCTTATTTCAAATTTACCCTTCATGCTCCATATCGACAAAAGATGAACATGCAAATCATGCATTCTTGAAAAAAAAAACTATAACCTTGTCCCTAACTTTCCGCCATTAACTCGGGACATCCAAATGTACAAAATGCGAGGTATAACAGTTTAACCCCAAAAGTACGGGTTATAACACCTTTGATTCGTTTAACCCTGAAAGGTTATGGTACATACTTAACATTTTTTAAAAGTCTTTCTTAACCTTTTGGGAGTTCCATGGACTCTATGGGCTTACGTTAGTTTACTTATGACACAAACGATGCAAAAATTTATGAGGTGTAACATCCTTCCCCCCTTAGGAACATTTGTCCTCGAATGTTGGGACATATCGGGGTAACTTCCGATCCTTGAAATTCTTGAGACCTTTAACTCATTACGCATGCCAAGATCATGCTATCATCCCGTTGCTTTCTACATGAATGCTACAATTATTCTTGAACATTTGACCCCTCTATTATCCTTTGTCTTTCATATAGTCTTGTTTTTATCCTAGGTAACATAAAACTTTTCCATAACATCATGGATTTGCGGATTTATGTACAACCACTAAAATTGCTGATACGATTCATATATATTTTTTACTTGGATATCGTTCAACTCATTCTTTCAATATCGAAACATTGCTATATAAACATATCCTACTCCCGAGGTCATTTTTATTTAGTCTCTTACATTTTGGCGTGGCCTTATATACCTTAATCCGTTTGTCTTGATATACGATTAAGTCCTTCGCGCGTAAGAGCTTTAAGAATACCTTGCTTTCAAGTTCTAACTCCTTCATGAATTCATTAGCTTTAGACTCGCAATCCATTTGGTAGAACAATTT
This sequence comes from Lycium ferocissimum, assembly GCF_029784015.1. Taxonomy (NCBI): domain Eukaryota; kingdom Viridiplantae; phylum Streptophyta; class Magnoliopsida; order Solanales; family Solanaceae; genus Lycium; species Lycium ferocissimum. Next base: position 3,983,448 of record NC_081351.1, on the reverse strand, counting down.
CATCCATTTAAGCTATTGAATGGTGAACCTGCATTCCTCTTTGTATCACATTTATAGCTTTATCCCATAATCCTCATAGTTTGCTACAAGTGTAGATAATACGATAGTTCTAACTTGATAGACGGGGTTTTTAAACAAATTTCAAAACGGATTAAAATGTGGGTTTTCTTATAAATTTGGGGGGCGGGGGGGAGGGTGAAATAATGAAATTGATGATAAAATGAGACTAGTTTGTGATGAAAAATTGGTATTTGGACTTCCTAAGCTTTGGGTAAACCATTTTCAACTTGAATTTCTAATTTTGCCCTTGTGGGGCCGGGTTTTCTTTTTAAAGTTCGTTTTTGATTTGGAATAGTATTATGGCAATATGGGTATCATTAGTCTAAGAATGTAATGTAGAATAATAAATTGTTAGACTTTGATCATTCGGGAGCTATTCGAAAGAGAAAGGCTTTGGCTTGAGGTTCGTGGCAGCTGTTTGGTCTTTGAGGTAGGTTACGACATACTTATGTCTAGACTCCGATTAGAGAATCATATATGTATAGTAGTGATTGACGGAGAAAGCATGATAGGACTTCGGGCATGGTGTGGAGTTGTATTCCGACTAGGTTGGTATTGTCGCCATATTTGTGATTTCCTTGTATTTGAGGTGGGTTTGTTACCATACTTTTTCTTTCCATATATTGATGTGACTCTCTCTATTTTTGGATATCTCACTTATCTCCCTTATCTTATGAAATATAGAAGGATTGATATTGATAAATTAGATTATGATTTGCATTCACGGCAATTATTATGGCTTCTATGATTATGATATTGATGTGGTTGAATTATGCATGGCATACATTCCATATTTCATGTGTTATTGATTTGACATGATTGTTCTTGAAATGATGATAAGTGAGAGAGTGGAGCCTCTGAGGTCTTGCCGGAGAGCGTTAAAGAGAGAAAGTGTCTGTGATCCAAGGTTACATACTGGAGCCAAAGATAGTGCCTGTGATCCGAGTTACATACCAGAGCGAAAGAGAGTGCTCATGATCGAAGGTACATACCAAAGTGAACGTGGTACATGGGCTTTGTGGGTCCCCATGGGTCATGAATATTATGACATTGTTCTTAGCATGTGTGTATGATACGGAGAAGAGGCTTGGGGGGCATTGCATAGCACTTGCATAGCATGCCATTTGTATCCTTGCATCACACTTCATATCCTTGCATCGCACTTTACCTCATTGGATTCTTGTTGGTGATTTAATTGAGTTGTTGCCTATTTGTTAAGTGATTACTTAGAAACTTAGCGGACTTATGGATTAGAAGCTTTAACCTAGGCTATGACTGGAGAATATTGAGACTTACTATGCCTATTGTTATTGTGAAACGTTATCCTAACATGTTTAGTGACTGTACTTGATTGCTTATCTGTACTCATTAATTTCCACTCATTTATATGTGTTACCTAATCATGTCAGCTTATGATACATAGAAGCCTTGTGTTGTGCTCATACTACTCTTACTACACTCCATATAGAGTGAAGAGTTGTTTACAGGATGGTGTTCGATGTTGTTGTGGTACTGTTGAGTTAGTTTCCTTGTATATGGATAGTGTTTGATTTTGTTGTTGTGTTGTTGTGGTGATGCCTTGAAAATGAAGAAAGGAAGTGTATATCATCCTTTTATATAAGCATATATTGGGCTAATGTGTATATCTTTGTTTTGTGGTTGATTTGAGTTCAAAAGAGATTACAAGAGGCTATGATTGTTGTTAGTTTTGTTAGATGTGTCGTGGTTGTTGAAGAGTCGGGGAAATGTTGTCCGTTTCATTTTGGAATCAATTTATCGTTTGATATACCTGATATACTAGTGTCGTTTAAGTTTATATATGTATTCCTTTGTTATAGGATTGGTGTACTAGTTGAGATGAGTTTGTTATTGCTTCATATTGGCAACTTGAGGTATGTAATGGCTATCCTTTCTTTCTTGGAATGATTTCCTATAAATTAAGAGCTTAACAAACCTCATAAAGAGAAACCATTAGTTAGAGCTTGTCTTAGAGGGGTACATCCTTCTAAGTGTTATATTGTATCTTCCGAGGGATTCCTATCCGCTCCTTTGCTCCTTTGTATTAGAAGAGTTAGAAAGAGACATGCCAGCACCTTTATATATTTCAGTTTATACTTGATACAACATGATATATGTATATTTTTCTTTAGCCTGGCCACTTGGTCAGTGAGACATATTGCTTGGCCACTTGGTTACTGAGACATATAGCCTGGCCGCTTGGTCAGTGAGATATTATTACCTGGCCGACAAGTCAGTGAGACATTATTGCCTGGCCTTATGGTCAGTGAGATTTTACAGTGGTCTGGCCACTTGGTCAGTGAGATTTATATTACTATTGCATTGCATTTTGATATGAGACAGATTAGGTGAGTTATTTTAGAGCATTTCTTGGGCTCCAGATTACTGTGCTTTCACTTCACTTTCAGTTGTTCTATTACCTTACATACTCAGTACATTATTTCGTATTGACGTCCATTTTGCCGGGGGTCTTTGTATTCATGCTATGTGCGATAGGACAGTTGACAGACCTCACTAGTAGATGAGACCAGATATCAGCTGATTGGTGAGATCCCTTGTTCAAAGTTGCCAGGTGTATTTAAAGTCTTCCTTTTTGTGTATGTAGAATTGATGGGTAGGTCGGGGCCCTGTCCCGACCATGATACAATTATGTTTTCCTTAGAGGCTTGTAGACGAGTCCTATATATAACATGTCAATGTTGTAGCCTTACCGGCCTTGTATGTGTCTATTTTGATACAGTTGGATATGTATGTTCACTGCAGCCTCATCAGCTCGCTCAGTTATATATATGTTTGGATGTGTGTGCCCCATTTTGTTGAGATAGAAAGTCTTTATATATATATATATATATATATATATATATATAGACACACACACACACACAGAGTGTGGCCTTGTCGTCTTATTTGGGGTTTCATTTATTTACAGGTGGGCCCTGTTGGTCTAAGTTAATAGTTACCCCTCCAGAGTTACAGGTTTAGAGTGGTTCGCTCGGGCCGAGTGTGGCATCGGGTGTCGGCCATGCCTCTCCATATTTGTGGCATGACAAACTTGGTATCAGAGCAGGTCTATCCTAGGGAGTCTACAAGCCGTATCTAGTAGGGTCTTATTTATAGATGCATTGGGCACCACATCATATAAACAGGGGGCTACATGACATTTAGGAGTTGGTTGCCCTTCTTTCAGATCCAAATCGTGCTTTAAAGCTGAGTCGTAAGGGTTTTGAGTTAAACTTACTCTTTTGTGTTTGCGTACAGTGATGCCAATGACTACAAAGACCACAACTAGTCAGAGAGTTGATACGATAGCTGGTGAGAGGACTATCATGGCATACCCAGTAGATGGGGCCCAGTCTGAGGCCTAGGGTGAGACCCCTTCACAGTCGTCGACGACTCCTCCATCACCTGAGGAGCGCCCGAGGGAGACAGTACCTCGATTACCCCCTCCTGCACGGACTGATTAGGATCTTAGGAATGTGATACGGTTATTGACTCAGCGTATGGCTACTTAGAGGCAACCAAAAGCACCTGCTAAGGGGCTCGACAGTTCAAGGGTTCATGAGTTCTTGGCACTAGAGCCTCTAGAGCACACAAGGATTAGGAGAGATAAGGACCCGTAGTATTTCGTTGATCAGCCTAACCGTATCTTCAGGGTGATGCCTGCTACCGAGATCGAGGCGGCAGAGTTAGCAGCTTTCAGGCTCCGAGACATAGCCATCTTGTGGTATAAGGGGTGGGAGCATTCTAGGGGTCCTGAGGTACCTCCAGCCCATTGGTCTAAGTTTTCAAAGGCCTTCCTCGACCACTATTTATCATTGGAGATACGAGAGGCTCGAGTTGATCAGTTTTTGACTGTCTATCAGGGTAATTCCAGTGTCCGTGATTATTGCCTCCGATTTGATTCCTTGGCTAGATATGATCCATTCTTCTTTGATTCGTCGAGGGCCAGGATCTACAGGTTTATATTAGGGTTGCACCTCGATTATGTCGAGGCTTGTACCACTGCTGCAGTGAATGATAATGTGGATCTTGCTCATATTCAGGCATTCGCGCAGAACTGTAAGGATCGTAGACGTCAGTAGTGGGTGAGCAGAGGACTGAGAGGGTGCATCATAATAGGGCTGGGTTTGATGGTCAACAGAGTTATAGTCGAGGAGTTTTAGACCCCAGTATCAGGGTAAGCCATCTAGGCCACCACCACCCCAGTTTTAGGGATACAAATCAAGGTATTATATTCCATCTGGACCAAAAAAGAGCTCCCGTGCATCAGGGTCACAGTAGCAGAGGGGTCCAGGCCAATCCAGATCACTACCACATTAGTGTGGTAATTGTGGTAGAACACACTACGGGTGATGTCTGTATGGGTCGCAGGCTTGGTATACTTGTGAAAGCCCGGATAATTTCATGAGAGAGTGCCCACAGAGGGGACAGAGTGGTATGGCGCAGCAGACTGATTCTGTAGCAGGGTCGTCCGCATTAGTGCTTCCTTCTAGGCGCGAGTCTCAGTCTTCAGTAGATAGAGGCGGAGCTGCTAGTTCGGGCGGTGCTCAGAACCGCATCTACGCCTTTGAAGGACGTCAAGACTTCGAGTCCTCACCAGATGTTGTGACATCTATTTTGACAGTCTGTTCATATAATGTTTATGCATTGATAGATCCGGGGTCCAATTTGTCGTATGTCACTCCGTTTATTGAGGGGAAGTTTGGTATACTGCCTGAGTCATTGAGTGAACTATTTTCTGTTCCTATACCTATTGGTGAGCCTGTAATTGCTAGGAAGATTTATTGAGATTGTTCAGTAGTTGTTTGTGGTCATCAGACCCTAGCAGATCTTATAGAGTTGCAGATGGTCGATTTTGACATTATTATGGGTATGGATTGGCTCGCTTCTATTTATGCTAACGTGGGGTACTAGACAAAGATTGTTACATTTCACTTTCTAGGAGAACCAGTTCTAGAGTGGAAGGGCAATACAGCTTCGCCGAGAGGTAGGTTTATTTCCTATCTCAAGGCAAGGAAGATGATTTCGAAGGATTGTATCTACCAGATAGTTCAAGTTCAGAATGGAAAAGCAAAACCGTCGACTCTTCAGTCTATCCCAGTGGTAAATGAGCTCCCAGATGAGCTTCCAGGTATTCCACCAGAGCGGGTGATTGCTTTCGCTATAGCTGTGCTACCAGATACTCAGCCGATATCCATCCCTCCTTATAGTATGGCTCCTATTGAGTTGAAGGAATTGAAGAAGCAGTTGAAGGATTTTCTTGAGAAGGGCCGCATTAGACCTAGTATGTCACCGTGGGGAGCACCTCTATTGTTTGTGAGAAAGAAAGATGGTTCGCTGCGGATGTGTATCGACTATAGGCAGCTGAATAAGGTGACGATAAAGAACAAATATCCACTTCAGAGGATTGATGATTTATTTGATCAGTTGTAGGGGGCCAGATGTTTCTCAAAGATAGACATGAGATCAAGTTAGGATCAGGGAGGAAGATATCCCGAAGACAGCATTCAGGACCAGATATGGTCATTTTGAGTTTCTTGTTATGTCTTTCGGGTTAAGTAACATGCCAGTAGTGTTCATAGATGACATTCTAGTCTATTCTCTAGCAGAAGCTGAGCATGCAGATCATTTACGTGTTGTGCTCAAGATTCTTCAGGATCAGAAGTTGTATGCGAAGTTCTCTAAATGCTAGTTCTTTTTTTTTTTTAATTTAAGACCATCTAGCTGGATGCTAGTGGTGTTTTATTTCAAAGTCAATGTATGTACACAGATAGGAAAAATAGAAGAATAAAGCAACAAACTATAAAAAAGCTACTCTAAGCTAAAGAAATTGTAATCAGGATCATAGTTTTGCAAACTGGATGCTCATGTTGCAAAATCTCTTGTTCTGGGATGATAACACTATCAGACACCTCAAAGCTCTCACCAGGTGCTATGTTATCAGACCCCATGATCATTCAAACAAGAGTGAGGCTGCATATGCAAACTGCTGCTGACCATAATCCTGTGTATCCCGGATGAATCCAACTCACTACCTTTATTGACCATAACATGTCTTGTAAACTCCTAATCCAAACCTGCTAGAAGAATGAGCAGTAGCACTGCTAATACCACTATCTAGCTAGGCCAGTTTTAGTAGTTACTATTCATATTACAGTCTAAGGAAGTAGTGAACTTGGATTAGAGTGCAACATCCTTCTTCAATCTGGTTCCCTTTCCTTGTATGTTTTGAATATGAAGTTAGGCATCATGGATTTATCCATATTTAGCAATCTTTTCCCTATAGGTGTGAGCTGCTGGAAATTGTTAACTTCTAATGTGCCTGCACAATTGAACACACTGTTAGCTAAAAAATCTGCCATTGTATTACCCTCCCTCAAGACATGGACAAATTGGACTTGTCCTCTCTTTCTCCATTCTTTAATCTTTTGCACCTCCATACTAACTTTCCAAGGAGTTTCCCAGTCTCCTTGAATGATGTTCACCATAGCTAGAGAGTCAGTTTCCATGATCACAGGTAACACATGGTTATTAACACAATATTGCAGACCATCATGAATTGCAGTTGCTTCTGCACATATATTTGTTGTGTTGCTTAATCTTCTAGCAGCAGCATGAATTAGATCACCTCCTTTATCTCTAATGTAAAATGCAGCTGAACTTTGTCCTGGATTACCCCTTGATGCACCATCAGTATTGCATTTATACCACCCTGCACTTGGACATTTCCATTGTACCATTTGACTTCCTGATCCAGGATTGAATCCTTCTAAAAGCTGTACCATCTGAGGCCAAGTATGTGGAACATTCTTCAACCATGGATATAGGCTACTTATCAGGTTGTGAATGTTCTGATTGATGCAGTAGATGACTTTACTCTTACTCATCTGTGCTCCATTCATCAGTGCATTTCTTCTCTTCCACAACTGCCAACAGATGAATGATGGCATTGCTTCAAAAACTGGTTTTAACTTAACTGCACACTTCATATTCCACCATTTTTTACCACTGCCTGATGTAACTGTATTAGAGGGTCTATGATACCTGCTGATGTGATATAGTACTGCCACACTTCTGCTGCACAATTACCAGTTAAGAAAAGATGTTGCAGTGTTTCCTCTGATTCTGAATTTGGACAACATCTGCATCTTGATACAATGGAAACATTCATTCTTTTGAGTACATCATCCACTGGGATTTTAGCTTTCCACATTCTCCATAAAAAGAATGAAATTTTGAATGGCACTCCTTTGCTCCATATTCTTTGATAGTTCAATGACTCTTGCTCCTGCTGCCTCATTAAGTTCCATGCACTGCTCACTGTAAATTTACCAGAATTAGTTAAGGTCCACCATGGTACATCTGCATCTGTTGATTGCCCCATTATGCTCAGTTCAGACTTAACATGATTCACCACCTGCTCTGGTAACACTGCATTCATCTTTTGTAAGTCCCAACCTTCTGAGTTCATGAGTTCAGCCACCTCTTCTAAATTGTGATCTGAGCTTGAAACCTCCCTGAGAGGCCCCAACCTAGTCCAGTTATCTTCCCAGATATCACATGAACCACTTCTAGGTTCCCACCAAATAAAGTGATCCATTTGATTTTCCATACTTGTGAACCACCCTTCCATTGTACCTTTGTTGGTTTAAGCTTCTTACAATATTTATTCCACAGAAAAGTAGACCATAAGGAGTTTGAAGTCCTAAATCTCCACCATAGCTTAGCAAACAAAGCTTTAGAAATATCAAACAAGGACCTGAATCCTAGTCTTAGGCATGCAAATCTTCTTCCATGATACCCAATGTTTGCTTTTATCCTCTTCCTTATTACTCCAGAAAAACCTAGCAAAGATCCTATGGAGTTCATTTAGAGTGTATTTAGTAGGTACTACAGATAGCACATACACTGGTACACTTTGAAGAACACTCCCTATCAACACAGCCTTACCACCATGACAAAGAACTTGCCCTTTCTTCCAACTCTGCAATTTATCCTTCACTTTCTTGATGAGATCTTGGTAGTAGACTTTTTTCTTTCTATCATGAAAAATGGGATGCCCTAAGTACTTTAAAGGGAATTGTCCCTTTGTGAAACCTGTCACCTGCTGCACATCCTGCATCACTCTATCTGCCACTTTATGGCACATGTAGAAGGCATTTTTTTCAATATTAATCAGTTGACCAGATATAACTTCATAGTCTCTAAGAGTATCCATGATCATCTTTAAGGAATTCCTCTCAGCAGATACAAATATTATGGTATCATCTGCATATGCAAGATGATTGATGTTGGCACTCTATTTAGGCAATCCATACCCCACATACAAACTATTTTCATACAATGAGTTCAATGCCCTTGAAAGCACTTCTGCTGTCAATATAAACAAGGCTGGTGACAAAGGATCACCTTGTTTGACTCCCCTTGTGGAGTGAAAGAAACCTCTAGCTTTGCCATTAAACAAAATTGAATACCAGTTGTTTGCTATCAGTCTCCATATCCTATCAATGAACCCTTCTGAAAATCCCATCTGATTTAGCACTTTTGTCAAAAAATTCCAGGAAACTTTATCATATACCTTTGCCATATCTAGCTTTAAGACCACATTAGCTGGTTTGCCCCTCTTCCTAATATCTGTGACAATTTCTTGTGTGAGCAAAACATTTTCAATTATACTCCTACCCTTCACAAAACCAGCCTGATAAGGAGAGATTAGAGTAGGAAGGACCTTCTCTAACCTGTCATGCAGAACTCTGGATAAGACTTTATTAATAAAGTTACTCAGACTTATTGGCCTTAAAACTGAAACTAGGGTTTACTCTCTTTTAGGGTTTTGCATGGAGAGAGAAGAGAGATTTTGTGGTAATTATCTCTAAATGTTAGTTCTGGTTGAACTCTGTGGCTTTTCTTGAACATATTTTATCAGATGAGGGCATCAAAGTTGATACTCAGAAGATAGAGTGCCACAACCCGAACTACGGGCCGCGACGGGTATCCGGGGCTAACCACCGAACACCACTCATTCCGTTAACTATATGCTCTCATTCATAATGCTTGCCCAATTTCATGAAAATATGGCATCATAGGAAACGTAATTTACTTTTATAAACATAAGCCCTTCGGCTATCAAAATAATATATATACGCATATACTACATACTACGGGACCATACTACCCACACTGCGTATCTACGAGCCTCTACTAGAGTACTAGACATATGGACGGGACAGGACCCCGTCGTGCCCAATCATGAGTATATACATATATGTACCAAAAGAATAATCAATGGAACCTCCGGACAATGGAGTGCTCACACGTCAGCTACTAGCTCCTATAGATCGGCACCGTCTCCTTGCCTACCTGTGGGCATGAACACAGCGTCCAAAGAAAACGGACGTCAGTACGAACATTGTACTGAGTATGTAAGGAAGGAATGAAATAAGCATAATAAGAATATCATAAGTCATGAGATGGAGATACAACCTGTGTACTCTTATAATCATAGATACATTTCATATACATTCATCATACATAAGCACATCATATACATTACCATAGCGTATGCCTTATCATATCACATATACATCATCATGCCATACATGCATCGTCACATCAATCATACATTATCATGTCGTTAACCCGCGTCCGGGTAACCATCATATGCCGCCCACTAGTGGTGTCATGCCCGGCCCTCTAGGCTCGGTGGAATCATAGCAGCCCGCCTTAGCGGTGACATGCCCGGCCATCTAGGCACGGTGGAATCATATGCAGCCCGCCTTAGCGGTGACATGCCCGGCATCTAGGCGCGGTGGAAGATCGTATCATCATACATAGCATGCATTTATCATCGTACATTATACATCATCATGGTCGTCACTATCATTCATGTCATATTCATATCATGGTTTCATCATAATTTAATATCATCATACATATATCATCAATTCATACATTAGAACTTGGAAGCAAGTATAGTCATGTCGGGGTGACATAAGGTCGTGAGCCCCCGACTTCATTATGGAGCATTCGTAAGCATTCTGCCTCACCTTGAAAGAATAAGCATAAGGTGAGTGTATACCATGATCAACATCAATGGGTTACGTATAGGTTCCTTAGCTTAGTTGGAACATCATATCATAAGCTATAGCATCTCTAGACTTAAGCTCATCGTTGTCATTATCATAATCGTAGCATATCTCTTATCTCGTATGGCTATTCGTGGATGATGGCTCGTAGCCTTCTTGAAGATAGGGCATTCGTAATGAAAGAGGAAATTTATGCCATAGGAATCATGCCTTAGAAAGAAGGATTAGCCTCACATACCTTTGTCGTTTAGCTATTCTATCGTTTGCTCGTTCTCCTTGAATGCACTTGTTTATACCTTCAATGGAATTCGTATCGACATTAGCTATATCATCATGAAAGCATACTTACTAAGGCTATAGAAATTTGGGCAGCATTTCCTTTGTTTATACTACTTTCCGCCATATTCCATATCAACTCCCAACATTCATAACAACAATCACAATATCACTAACAACAATCGTCATTCATTCACATGATTCGCATTTCACAATTTCATCCCAATTCTCCATAATTTATGACTAAAGTTCACTTTCGCATTCTTTCATATCCAATGCTTATTTCATGTTCTAAATATCATTTATAACGTATTCATAACATCAACGTATTCATTTCCATGATTCAATCCGACCACTATTCACTAATGGCACTATTCACACATTCATGACCCATTTCACATACTCTTCTACAATTCATGAGTCTTAACTTATAAATACTTCAAACAACATGTAAAGATCATGAAACTTACCTTAGATGATGGAGGAATAAGCTTAGAATGGTGATTCACCCTTAGCACCAAAACCCTACTTTATCTCTCTTGGGATTTCTTGATGTGGATGACTTCTAATGGGTTTCCTTCACTTGATTCTCTTGATTTCTTGTTGTTGATCCTTGATTTCTATTGTTTTCTCATGGATGAAATGTTTGGAACTCTCTAGAGGTTTCTTGAATGGTGGAGGTATGAGATGAAATGAAATGGAAATGAAAAATGGTCCCTTATATAAAATAAGTTCAGCCTCGACCGAGATATACGGACCAACATACGGTCCGTATGTTTTATACGGTCCGTATGTCTGGCCGTAGATCTGTTCCAGTGAAGTATACTCTACCGGACTGAATCTACGGTTGGACATACGGTCCATACATTTTATACGGCCAGTATGTCTGGCCGTAGGTTGGTCCAGTTTTCCAAGAGTTGTTTCGTCGACTCGTTTGATCTCCGATCCTTATGGAACCTTCTTAACACTTGTTTATCACTTCAATACCATTCTAAGGGACGTTATAACTCTTCCTCAAAGGGTCATTAAGACATCATTAACTTAATACTCGTAATTCTTATTCGATACCCAACATAAGACTCGCTTCTCTTAACCACTTTCTTTCTTTAACTCGGATGTCTTTGGAAATCTTAATTAGATCATCAAATACTATCTCTTACTTGTCCAAACCTCGTATATGTCATACCCATCGTGAGTCTATTCATTGTACGCTAACGGGAATTTTTCCAAGGTGTAACACTCTTCCCCTCTTTTGGAACATTCGTCCCCGAATGTTAAGTCGTGGGGGATTCTAGAAAAATTTTGCCAGAGTTTTCCCTGTAATATGGCACTACCATCCTGTCACAACAACCCATAATATCATTGCCTCACAGGCCACAACACAATAGCAATATAAAGATTGGCCACACACGACCCATATACATAAAATAAAGCATACATACCTTATCGTTTCGAAGTTTCATCATAGATTTCTTCTGAGGGGCTGAAATAAATGTGGATATGTGGATTTCATCTTTTCTTCCGCTTCCCAAGTCATCTCTTCCCGATTGTTATTTCGCCATAGACTTTGATCGAAGCTATTTCCTTATTCCGAAGTCTTCGTACTTGCCTGTCTAATATGGCAATAGGCACTTCTTCATAAGCTAGCTTTTCTGTGATCTGAACATCATCTATTGGCACAATCTTTGTGGGATCTCCCACACATTTGCGGAGCATAGAGACATGGAATACTGGGTGAACTAGTTCAAGCTCCGAAGGCAATTCCAATTCGTAAGCTACTTGACCCACCTTACGGATGATTTTGTAGGGTCCAATATATCGAGGACTTAACTTCCCTTTCTTACCGAATCTCATCACCCCTTTCATCGGTGATACTTTCAAGAACACCCAATCATTAACTTGAAATTCTAAATCTCGCCGGCGGTTGTCCGCATAAGACTTTTGGCGACTTTGGGCTGTCAATAATCGATCTCGGATCACCTTGACTTTTTCTACCGCTTGTTGAATCAATTCGGGGCCTATTAATTGCACTTCTCCGACATCAAACCATCCAATTGGAGATCTACATTTCCTTCCATATAAAGCTTCATACGGAGCCATTTGGATACTGGAATGATAGCTATTGTTATAGGCAAATTCGATTAGGGGTAAGTGGTCATCCCAACTACCACCAAAATCTAAAACACATGCCCTTAGCATATCCTCCAAGGTCCGTATAGTACGCTCGCTTGTCCGTCGCGTTTGCGGATGAAATGCCGTACCGAGCCTTACTTGGGTACCTAGACCTTCTTGAAAGGATTTCGAGAACTTAGCTGTAAACCGCTCCTCTGTCCGTGATGATAGATATTGGAATACCGTGAAGCCTCACAATCTCCTTAAGATATAACCTTGCATAATCTTGCTGAATATGTAGTTCTGACTGGGAGAAAATGAGCTGCTTTGTCAATCTATCCACAATCACCCATATAGAATCATACTTGCCTCGAGAGCGGGGCAATCCTACAATAAAATCCATATTGATCACTTCCCATTTCCACGTAGGAATTTCTATTGCTTGCAATAATCCCCCTGGCTTTTGATGTTCTACCTTCACTTGTTGGCAATTTGGACATTTGGCTACAAATTTCGCTATGTCTCTTTTCATGCCATCCCACCAATACATCAATTTAAGATCATGATACATCTTTGTCGCTCCAGGGTGAATAGAATACCGGAGAGTAATGAGCTTCTTCTAGAATTCGGCGGCGTAGCTCCGCCACATTTGGAACACATAACCTATTCTGATACCTGAGAACCCCATCTGCTGAGACTTCAAATGGTGACTTTTCTTTTGGAAACTTCACACCTTTATAATACTTCAATTTGGGATCTTCGTATTGGCGCTCTTTTATTTCTGCATCCAAGGACGAAACTGTGGGATTGTTAACACTAACTCCCGCATCACCTGAATCAATTATGCGCACTCCAAGGTTAGCTAGTTGATGGAGTTCATGAATCATTTCTTTCTTCTCCAAGGGCACTTCACATACGCTACCCATTGATCGGCGGCTAAGCGCATCCGCTACTACATTTACCTTTCCGGGGTGGTACAAGATATTCACATCATAATCTTTCAATAGTTCTAACCACCGCCGCTGCCGTAGATTTAACTCCTTCTGTTTGAAAATATATTGGAGACTCTTATGATCTGTGTAGATATCAACATGTACGCCATACAAATAATGTCTCCACATTTTTAATGCATGAATAACTGCAGCCAATTCAAGATCATGAGTTGGGTAATTCTTTTCATGTTTTCGCAGCTGCCTCGAAGCATAAGCAATGACTTTTCCATGCTGCATTAATACACATCCTAACCCAACACCGGAAGCATCACAATACACAACATAGCCATCCGCCCTTCTGGAAGCGTTAAGACTGGAGCCGAGGTTAACTCCGTCCTTCAACTCTTGGAAGCTACGCTCACAAGCGTCATTCCACCGAAATTTTGCCGATTTTCGAGTTAACTTCGTCAATGGGGCTGAAATAGATGAAAAGCCCTCTACGAATCTTCTATAATAACCTGCCAAACCCAGAAAACTACGAACTTCTGTAGGCGTCGTAGGCCTTGGCCAAGTCTTCACAGCCTCTATCTTCTGAGTGTCAACTCTAATGCCATCATCTGAAATCACATGGCCCAAGAATGTCATAGAATTTAGCCAAAACTCGCACTTTGAAAATTTTGCATACAACTCCCGAGTACGGAGAATTCCAAGAACAATACGTAGATGATCTGCATGTTCTGATTCTGTGCGAGAATACACCAAAATATCATCAATGAATACTATCACGAACAAGTCCAAGAGAGGCCTGAATACATTATTCATTAAATTCATAAACACTGCCGGAGCATTAGTCAGCCCAAACGACATCACTCGGAATTCATAATGGCCATATCTTGTCCTAAAAGTTGTCTTAGGAATATCTTCTTCTCTGACTCTCACTTGATGATAACCCGATCTCAGATCTATTTTGGAAAACCACTTAGCACCTTGTAACTGATCAAATAAATCATCGATTCTTGGAAGAGGATACCTGTTCTTTATCGTCACCTTATTCAACTGTCTATAATCAATACACATTCGTAGGGAGCCATCTTTCTTTTTCACAAATAAAACTGGCGCTCCCCACGGTGATGAACTGGGTCTAATGAACCCTTTTCGAGCAAATCCTTCAACCGGCCTTTAACTCTTATGTTTAATTCTCGCCGGGCCATCCGATAAGGAGGAATAGAAATAGGCTCGGTATCCGGCAATACATCAATGGCAAAGTCAATCTCTCTTTCTGGAGGAAGGCCTGGAAGTTCATCTGGAAATACATCCCGAAACTCATTCACTACCGAAACGGATTGAAAAGTTGGCGATGTTGCCTCGGTGTCATGAACTCGGACTAAATGATAAATATAGCCCTTAGCTATCATCTTTCTTGCCTTAAGGTAGGAAATAAACCTACCCCTTGGAGTTGCCGTATTACCTTTCCATTCAAGCACGGGTTCTCCCGGAAATTGAAATCGAACTAATTTCATTCGGCAATCGACATTAGCATAGCATGAGGCCAACCAATCCATACCCATTATAACATCAAAGTCTAGCATTTCTAGCTCAACTAAATCGGCTTTGGTTTGGCGATCACATATCACAATTATACAATCTTTATACACTTGTTTAGCTATCACGGGATCACCAACCGGAGTGGATACCTCAAAAGGCTTAATTGGCTCGAGTTTCACCCCAATACGATTAGTAACATAGGGAGTAATATAAGATAATGTGGAGCCCAGATCTATCAATGCATACACGTCATGAGAAAACATAGTCAATGTACCTGTGACCACATCTGGAGAGGACTCGAGATCCTATCGTCCGGCTAAGGCATATAAGCGGTGCTGTGTGGCACTTGAAGTAGATGCTCCCCTTCGGCCTCTACCTCGCCCGCCGGAGTCCGGGGGAGTCCCCCGTAGGACGTGCCGAAGAGGATCCCGTCGCCGATCCCGTGGGCCGGAACCCCAGCTCGCCATATCATCACGGCAATCTCTCATCATATGCCCCGTCCGACCACAAATATAACATGCGTCCGTGCCCCGGCGACACGGCCCCGAGTGTAATTTTCGCACCGACTGCATCGGGGAACTGGTGGTCTCCCCTGACTGTAATCTCCCCCAAACTGAGAACCTGGGGCCCTCGAACTCTGGCCCTGTCCTGAACGGAAAGAGCGATCAGATCTTTTGCCTGCAAACCGGGGAGGTGCACTCGTCACTGACTGGCCTGAGTGCCTAGAGTATGTCTGTCTTGATCCCCCTCTATAATCACTACCTGTGCCCATGGATCTGGCCCTTTTGCTTTGCCCCCTATCAACATCGCGATCACCTCTTTGCGGAGGTTGTTGCCCTTCAAGATTTTGGGCATGGGCTTGAATGCGGGAAATATCCATCCCGTCTTGCAATGAAGCCGTCAAGCAGTCTTTGAATAAATGTGGCCCTAAGCCACTCACAAATCTGTGCACCCTGTCGCCCATGTCGGCCACCATAGTAGGAGCATATCTAGCCAAAGAATTAAACTGAAGGCTATACTCCCGGGCGCTCATGTTGCCTTGCTTCAAATTCAAGAATCTATCCGCTCTAGCTCGGCGGACCTCGGGCGGCAAATAATGACGAATGAAAGCATCAACAAACTCTTGCCACACGGGAGGAGGCGCATTTTCTTGCCTCGATGCTATCCAATTGTTGTACCATAAAACCGCCACATCTCGGAGTCTATATGATGCCAACTCCACTGATTCGGTCTCGGAAGCATGAATAATCCGCAACGTTCTCAACATTTCATCAATAAAGCCTTGCGGGTCTTCATCCGGCTTTGACCCAAAGAATTCCGGAGGATTTAGGCTCATAAAGTCACGGGCTCTAGTACTAGCTGAACGATCACTTGGGCCCGCATTTTGCCTTTGTGCCTGGGCGGCAACCAACTGTGTCAATAAATTAATAGCCTCGGTCACTTGTTGACCCGATGTAGCCGGTGGAGGAACTGGAGGCATAGGAGCTGGAGCTGAAGCCCCTTCTTGCTCTTCCGTAATAGGCGGAGTAGTGGAGGCATTAGATAAAGCCTCACGATGTGATTCATCCTCATTTGCATTCATGGGCAGCTCTCTTCTCGCCCGCCTCTTTGTAGTAGTCTTGCCTTTGGGGGCTTTAGCTTTTCCTTTTGGCGGCATCTTCGAAATCACAACATACTCATTAGGGAGGATTAAATCTTATACTCGGCTCTATCGCACGATTTCATGAGAAGAAAAGATGGTCATTTTTCCTAAATGCCCCGTAGCCTCCCGTTTATTAGCGTGGCGCGCAACACACCATAAACAAGACTCTACTAGACACGGCTCGTAGACACTTCCTAGGACCGAACTCGCTTCCGATACCACTCTCGTCACGACCCGAACTACGGCCGCGACGGGTATCCGGGACTAACCACCGAACACCACTCATTCCGTTAACTATATGCTCTCATTCATACTATATGCTCATATTTCATAGAAAATATCATCATTTGAAACATAATTACTTTTATAAACATAAGCCCTTCGGCTATCAAAATAATATATACATGCACATACATACAAACCACGGGACCATACTACCCACACATGCGTATCTACGAGCCTCTACTAGAGTACTAGACATATGGACGGGACAGGACCCCGTCGTGCCCAATCATGAGTATATACATATATGTACCAAAAGAATAATCAATGGCACCTCCGGACAATGGAGTGCTCACACGTCTGCCACTAGCTCCTATAGATCGGATCACCTCTCCTTGCCTACCTATGGGCATGAACACATCGTCCAAAGAAAACGGACGTCGCACGAACATTGTACCGAGTATGTAAGTGAATGAAATAAGCATAATAAGAATACCATAAGTCATGAGATGGAGATACAACCTGTGTACTCTTGTACTTATATATATGCATTTCCTACACATTCATCATACATAAGCACATCATATACATTACCATAGCGTGTGCCTTATCATATCACATATACATCATCATGCCATACATGCATCGTCACATCAGTCATACATTATCATATCGTTAACCCGCGTCCGAGTAACCATCATATGCCGCCCGGGTAGTGGTGTCATGCCGCCCTCTAGGCTCGGTAGAATCATAGCAGCCCGCCTTAGCGGTGACATGCCCGGCTATCTAGGCACGGTGGAATCATATGCAGCCCGCCTTAGCGGTGACATGCCCGGCCATCTAGGCGCGGTAGGATCGTATCATCATACATAGCATGCATTTATCATCGTACATTATACATCATCATGGTCGTCACTATCATTCATGTCATATTCATATCATGGTTTCATCATAATTTATATCATCATACATATATCATCAATTCATACATTAGAACTTGGAAGCAAGTATAGTCATGTCGGGGTGACATAAGGTCGTGAGCCCCCGACTTCATTATGAGCATTCGTAACATTCGCCTCACCTTGAAGGAACAAACATAAGGTGAGTGTATATAGTGATTAACATCAATGGGTTACGTATAGGTTCCTTAGCTTAGTTGGAACATCATATCATAAGCTATAGCATCTCTAGACTTAAGCTCATCGTTGTCATTATCATAATCGTAGCATATCTCTTATCTCGTATGGCTATTCGTGGATGATGGCTCGTAGCCTTCTTGAAGATAGGGCATTCGTAATGAAAGAGGAAATTTATGCCATAGGAATCATGCCTTAGAAAGAAGGGATTAGCCTCACATACCTTTGTCGCTTACTATTCTATCGTTTGCTCGTTCTCCTTGAATGCACTTGTTTATACCTTCAATGGAATTCGTATCGACATTAGCTATATCATCATGAAAGCATACTTACTAAAGCTATAGAAATTTGGGCAGCATTTCCTTTGTTTATACTACTTTCCGCCATATTCCATATCAACTCCCAACATTCATAACAATCATCACAATATCACTAACAACAATCGTCATTCGTTCACATGATTCGCATTTCACAATTTCATCCCAATTCTCCATAATTTATGACTAAAGTTCACTTTCGCATTCTTTCGTATCCAATGCTTATTTCATGTTCTAAATATCATTTATAACGTATTCATAACATCAACGTATTCATTTCCATGATTCAATCCAACCACTATTCACTAATGGCACTTTTCACACATTCATGACCCATTTCACATACTCTTCTACAATTCATGAGTCTTAACTTATAAATACTTCAAACAACATGTAAAGATCATGAAACTTACCTTAGATGATGGAGGAATAAGCTTAGAATGGTGATTCACCCTTAGCACCAAAACCCTACTTTATCTCTCTTGGGATTTCTTGATGTGGATGACTTTCAATGGGTTTCCTTCACTTGATTCTCTTGATTTCTTGTTGTTGATCCTTGATTTCTATTGTTTTCTCATGGATGAAATGTTTGGAACTCTCTAGAGGTTTCTTGAATGGTGGAGGTATGAGATGAAATGAAATGGAAATGAAAAATGGTCCCTTATATAAAATAAGCTCAGTCCCGACCAGTCTATACGGACCAACATACGGTCCGTATGTTTTATACGGTCTGTATGTCTGGCAGAGATCCGGTCCATGAAGTATGCTCTCTCGGACTGAATCTATGGTTGGACATACGGTCCATACATTTTATACGGCCAGTATGTCTGGCCGTAGGTTGGTCCAGTTTTTCGAGAATCGTTTCGTCGACTCGTTTGATCTCCGATCCTTATGGAACCTTCTTAACACTTGTTTATCACTTCAATATCATTCTAAGGGACGTTATAACTCTTCCTTAGGGCATCATTCATACACCATTAGTTCAGCACTCGTAATTCTTATTCGATACTCAACATATGACTCGCTTCTCTTAACAACTTTCTTTCCTTAACCCGAATGTCTTTGGAAATCTTATTTAGGATCTTCAAATACTATTTCTTACTTGTCCAAACCTCGTATACCTCATACCCCTCGCTCGTCTATTCACTGTACGCTAACGGGAAATTTCCGAGGTTTAACATAGAGGTCGTGTAGACTTGGCCTAGAACCACGATATCGACGGAGGTTCGTAGCTTTCTAAGTTTGGCAGGGTATTACAGGAGATTTGTAGAGGGCTTCTCTTCTCTTTCAGCACCACTGACGAAGCTGACTCAGAAGGCAGCTAAGTTCTAGTGGACAGACGCTTGTGCATGGAGTTTTCAGCAGTTGAAGGACAGATTGACTTCAACACAAGTTCTAACACTTCCAGAGGGATCCGAGGGTTATGCTATTTACGGTGATGCTTCAAGCATCAGATTAGGTTGTGTACTGATGCAGCATGGTAAGGTGATTGCTTATGCATCTAGGCAGCTCAGGAAGCACGAGAAGAATTATCCGACCAATGACTTAGAGTTGACTGCAGTGATTCACGCACTTAAGATTTGGCAGCATTACTTAAATGGTGTTCAAGTTGATATTTATACAGATCATAAGAGTCTCTGCTATATCTTCATGCAGAAGGAGTTGAATTTCTAGCAGAGGCGGTGGTTAGAGTTGTTGAAAGATTATGATGTTAGCATACTATACCATCTAGGGAAGGCAAATATAGTGGCCGATGCCCTTAACCGTAGATCTATGGGTAGTTTGTCGTATTTACGAGATGAGAAGAGAAAGTTAGCTTATGAGCTTCATCAGTTAGCATGTTTGGGAGTTAGATTACTAAGACTCAGGAGATACAGGAGTTACTACCCAGGATAGAGCGACATCATCCCTAGTAGCTGAAGTGAAGGAGCGTCAGTATGAGGACCCTTTATTGACCCATTATGAGGACACAGCTCCACAGAAGGAGAAGTCACCATTTGAGATTATAGTAGACGGAGTCCTCAGGTATCAAGGCAGATTGTGTGTTTCGGATGTTGCAGGGTTATGCCAGCAGATTATGGCGAAGGCTCATTATTCCCGCTATTCTATTCACCCTGGATGAAGATGTACCATGACATCAGAGAGATTTACTGGTGGAATGGTATGAAGAAAGATGTAGCCGAGTTCGTAACTCAATGCCCTAATTATCACCAGGTCAAAGTTGAGCACCAAAAACCTAGTGGGTTGTTCTTTGGATATAGATATTCTGACTTGGACACATATCTAAATCACAATATCAATATCATATCTTTACTTTTCTTTCCTTTCCAACAACCTCAACGATGATAAATACGCTCTCCAAATCTTAATACAATCCCTAAGCATCCACTCTAGAATCAATCATGTGGCGACAAGCCAACAAATCATAAGCTGGTCGACAAGGCTATCCAAAACCATACTTCGACTATCCAAGACTGACTAGATCAACAGACAACGCATACACATGCTACAATGTCTATGAGCCTCTAGGAGTATACGTACAAACATAAGCGTCGGGACAGGGCCCCGACGTACTCATAACATAAGGACAAGCATCCTAGTAGCATAGATAAACAGAAATATAGCAAGCTCGGAGTAGTGGTGCCTGGCCGACCTTCGTCAAGCCGTAGCCCTCTTCGTGGTGGTCCTCCGTAACTCGTCGGGACCTACAACACGAAATGCAAACATCCGTAGGTTGGGACGTCAGTACGGAAGAGAGTACTGATTATGTAAGATAGGAAATAACAGTATAAACATGATATAAGCAGACAAAGTAATGGTAACAGGAATCAACGAGAAACATACAATATGCAATGCATGAGTTTTGAAAATCATATGCAGTATACATGTTTATAACATCATCATAACGTACCCGGCCTTTGCAGGACTCGGTGTGAAACGTACCCGGCCCTTTCGGGACTCGGTGTGATAACGTACCCGGCCCTTACGGGACTCAGTGTGAAATACCCAACTGATCAGTGGTTGCACATCTACGTGCCGTACCCGGCCGACTATAGCGCGGCTCGGTGTAGTAAAATAATGCAATATATATATATATATATATCTATATATATCCATTCATGGAATGACATGTGGGCCTTTTCAACATAATAATAATAGCATCAATGGAAGAGAGCAATGAAAGTGACTATCTTAACATAACATCTTATTTTGTAAATTTGGCATCCCGGAGAAAGTCAACCATGTTCTGAAGGAGTTGATGCATTTCTATTCATCCTGAAGTTATGGAGTGGAAAATGTGTTATGAAGGACACTTTGTAGTACGGTTATCGAATTCGTGCCAAAGAAGTGAAGGTAACGAAAACCTTACATACCTTTGCCTTCCAAAAGCGTGATCTGGAGGAATTCCCTATTTCAACGCTGGTCCTTTCCCTGCACCTAAATACAGATATAAGATCTGGGTTAACTCTTGTTTTGCTTGCATGCAAAAATCTTAAGTGATATATCCCAACTAGTTCGGAGTTACGAAAAATTGGGCAGCATTTTCTCTGTTTTTATGACATCCCAAGTGTCGAAAATAGCACCAACAACAACAATACAACAATAACCATATTAACCCATATCAATTTACATGGAATTTTACCAATAATTTTCGTCACGGGATTAATTCAGTTAATTTTGCCAAAACGCCATAATTCACGAATTTATCTTTGAATTTAATAAAAACCCAATACCAACAATCCAATTTCCAATTTAATTTCCATACCAACTTGTCAAAATCACCATTAAAATCCATCAACAACAATTTCCATAGATTTACTTCACATTTCCACCAATTCGAACTGTTACGAGCTAATTCTAGCGATACCCAATTCGAATTTATGGTAAAGGAGGAAAAATCTTACCTTAAAATGGGTTGCATGCGTGATATGGCACTCGGGTTTGTGTCACTGCCCCCCCTCTACGATGATACCACCACGGAGATTGAGAATTACTAGGCCACCCGTCCTTTCCCGGGCCAAATTTGATGTTGGAACTACTAAATTTGCTAAGTTTTGTATAAGAATTTTGGATGAATGTGGTGGGAGGTTTGTAGAGCTTTTTCTAGAATTTTACTAAGTTGAAAAGTGGTGAGAAGATGTGAAATGAAGTGAGTGGAGTAGGGGTGGGCATGGTACGGTATATACCGATTACCATACCGAAATCAAAATTTTTGATGCCGCAGTTTCGGTATTATGGTATTTGGTACGGTATTTGGCATGCATTTTTGAAAAGTTTGGTATTTGGTACGGTATTCGGTATTGATAAAGAAAATACCGAAATACCGAATAACATAATGAAGTATTCCATATAGTTACATATACAATTCATATATATATATATATATATATATAATACTAACAAATATATAATTAGTATTAGTACAAACTAATTGTTTAGACGTTGGAATTTCCTGTACTTTATTTTTAATATATTTACATGTGCAAGATGTTAGTATGATATAATTGATCGAAATGCCCTTTTTGTGTACCAAAGTATATATATCTTGATTGAAATGCTTTTTTATGTAATTGATTAACGAAGGGCATTGCTTGTACTTTCTTTTGAATATTTTTACACATGGAAGGTGTTAGTATAATATAATTGAGACGTTTCTTGAATAGCCAAAGTCATAATTCTTTATTATATGTATACATGTAAGTCTTAGTCGAACAAACTATGATACCGAATTATCGTACTACAAAATACCGAAACCGAACTTAAAAATACCGAACCAAACCGAATTAATTTGGTATGGTAATGGTATAGTATTTTTAAATACCGAAAATCAAAATTACCGAACCGAAGTTTCAAATACCGTACCATGCCCACCCCTAGAGTCGAGGGGTACATATAAGCCCCAATTCGGGTTGGGACCCTTTGGGCCAAGTTAGTGGGCCTTTAAGTGAGTTCTTATAATTTTCGCGTTTGCAGGCCTCTGGCAGTCCGTTTTAAAATACCCATAACTCCCTACTCCGATGTCGTATCGATGAACAGTTTGTTGTGTTGAAAACTAGACTCGATGAACTTCAATTTGGATAGCTTATTCACTTTATAAAACCTTATATGCTAGGAGATATACCTTACTCAAGTTGGACGTATGAAATTCTGCCAAGGTGTAACGTCATTTCATTATTTTTTTCCATCCGTTTGACCTCCAATCCTCCTGATACTCTCCATATATGGTCTTAACTACTAAATATACTTAAGTGAGGTCTTATCCTTGATTCAAAGGCCGACGTTCTTGACCACAACTTAACGTACTGGGGTGTAACATCCTTCCCCCCTTAAGAACATTCATCCTCGAATGTTAAAAGTTATTCCAATATTATCAATGTGTTTATGCCTTAACATTATGTGGTATAATATGATCGTATAGTAACTTGACCCCTTCCAACTCCTTAATCCTATATGACAACTTCACTTTCTTGTTGCTTGCCAGAACTTTTCAGCACATTGATAATAATAATTCTTAAATATTCATGATAAAGGTATAATGAGAACATGTCGGGCTTCATCTTTGTTTCAACTTCCCAAGTCGTCTCTTCATTGTCTTCACTTCTCTGCAAAACCTTTTATTGAAGCTATACCTTGATGCTAGGTCCCTAATTTGTCTGCCGAAGATGGAAATTGATTCTTCCTAGTGAAGTAGACTCTTTGTGACATATACATCATCAGCGGACACGATCCTCAGAGGGTCTTCGGTATATCTCCTTAGTGCCGACACATAAAGGACGGGATGGATTGCTTTTGGCTCTAGTGGAAATTCCAGTGAGAAAGTCACCTTGACCGATTCCTCGAAAGGTCTTATGAGAGTTACTGATTTTCTCCTCTTCATCCAACCTTATAATATTCCTTATAGACAATATTCTTAAGTCTTTCTGTCATATGTCTAACTAGGGTCTCCAAGGACTTTGAACCGTACGTCACCATTCCTGAATAGTCTTACTTATAACTTTAAGCAAAATTGTTTTCTCTTCTAGCCCTGTCCAATTGATGGTCAAGGGGAGGTCTCGAATGGTGCGAATGGTACGAGATATGACATCCGTCCCACCTTAAGAATATTTGTCGTCGAATGTAGGGGAGGTCTCATTAACAAGACTAATGCGCTCTAATGTAAGTTAGTAATATTAGTTTCTCCATTTATAACATGATTGCCCTTCCTCTCGAGTTTAATTTCCTACGTCTGAACCTTAGCCATAGCTTCACTTTTCTGACCCAGTCTTTGGATGTCACTCTTATCTTTAGTGTTTGGCTCTCTTTAAAGCACAGGAAACTACTCCTATCGGCTTTGCGGTATTCTGCCCCCAGCATTTTCTTTTCTTTTGTGTCCTATTGTTAGCACAGGGGTGCCCAATGCCTATACTCGGTGGTCAGTAGGGCCCTTCCTTGGTTACTAACTCTTAGTGGCCACTAAACTGTGCACAACCTTCGTAACTACTTTTTCTTGCTTCTTGCATACTACTTTAATTCTTTCCTCCTTGGTTAATAGTCAATTTTGAGGTAATGGTTCGGTTTACTACTCCTTGTCGTCCCTTCAACTCTAAGCCTATGGTGTCCTGATACTGTATCCCTTTACTCTAACCTCCGTACTTCCTTTTGCCTTCACTGATTACCTCTGATGTTTCTTTTACAACACGGTCATAGTTTGTACTCAAATACGTTATGTCTTGTCTGCGGGTCTCTTTTGTTGAACATCGAGCTATATGGGCTAATTATCTTTGTGGGTTTCCTTAGATTAGGCATACAGCTTGTTGAAATGATTCAGGCCTTCGTCGTGTTACTCTGTATGCTTTCCTTTAACTGGCTATCATACCCTAGCCGATTTTTACTCGTAAACTTCCATGTATCCATCTCCCATTTCCTGACTTATCCTTTATCCTTTCAGGTGAAGTCATTGTATCTCAGATGGCCGGTGCGTCTCGTGATCTAGTCCTTGTCACTGCTTTTTTGTCGTTCTTCTTTTTGCCTAATTTTTTTTGTCCCGCGGTCTCGTCGATCTTATTTCACAAGAATTCAAATGGGTTGATACTTGTAATTTGATTCATTCTAGTGGCTACATGGGTTGTCTTGCTGTCACGCTGTACATGTCTCTATTGCCAAGCTTATTAAACTTTTAGTTAGCGTATACCCATGTGCCATTTGGACAGATGGTCTTCATCGCCCACTTAACTAGTTGCCTTCCAGGTCTAAAGCTATTCTTGTTAAATGCTTATTACCCTCATTGACGCGCCCTTTTTAATTTTACCCAACGCTTTAACCCTCCTGTTGCTCTACTCCTTCTCCCTGTTCTAATTTCTTCATCACTTCCCCCCATTATAGGGATACGATCGCATGAAAAATCTTTTTTTTTAATTCCTCACTGCTGTCGTTCTGTTTGCTAGCAGTTTCCCTATACCACTAAGTGGCTGGGCTTCCCCGTTCCATCATTTCCTATACCGTTTCATATACCTTCCAAGGATAATGTTAAGATTCCGTCTTCATCCACTGCTTCCGGAAAGGCTTACTTAGTTTTCTCTTGTCGAGACTCTGCGTCTCTCTTCTATTAGCAGTCCTGAGATCCTTCGTTATGGGATTACCTTTTTCCTTGTAACGGCTACCTAAGATATTGGGTGTAGTTATCTATGTATATTTGATTATCGTTCAAGTAGTCACTAGCCTCCTTGGTTTCCCGAATTGTTTCTTTTGCCCTACGAGCTGGTTGTTTTCTCCCACGCTTCACTTGATCCATTACTTGTTTCACATTATCTATACCTGTAGTTCCCATTGTGCCTTCCTCCCACATGCTTACACCTTTCTAGCTATCCTTGCTTTCATGACCTCTTGTCCCCGAGTACCTAGCTGTTAACTATTATTCCCTTTCCACCCTTCCTTTATTATAGTTTTATCATGAGTCTTTGTATCTTCTCCTTTCCAACCTCTTTCCTATAGTCCTATCATTCCCTGTTTCTAACCCCTTTCCTGTAGTCCTATCCTGCTTGTGGCCTACTGAGTGAAAATCCAATTGTTAATATACCACCTACCGTTCATTATGGAGTTCCTATACCTTTCAAGTATTTAGTGAGACACATTCGCGGTTACTTGCTCCCTTTCATCGTACTCATATTGCCTACATGATGAGGCGTGCTCGTAATTCTAACTATTGCAAATGGTGTATGTAAGTCCTTTCTTCATTAACTATCAATATGCTCCCTTGTGTATCATCGTTATCTCTTTTGTCCTTAGATATTCATCTCCTTATGAAGAATCTTTGGTAGTCGCATTTTGATGTCAATGCTAACTTAAAGTTTCTTGACTAGTACTAACATTCCTTGTTCTTACCTTCAGAGGTGGTCATTTCATTGCGATGCCTATAACATTTAATGGTTCACCTTGCTGTGTATCCCGCAGCTCGTTTTAAGTCAAGGTTCCGTTCACATCGTTATCTTCACATAATATCCATAGGATTCCTATGTTCATATAATTCATTTGCTAGCTCCTTTTTGCTCAGACTTCTTTGTCGTTGTTGCAAGCCAACAACGTTATATATATATATATATATATATATATATATATATATATATATATATATATATATATATATACATACATAGCATGTCCCTCTCTAGTGATGGACTCGGTGAATAGAATCATACGGATGCCATCCGGCCGCCATCCCCATATCATCACATCATCATATACATATATATATAGCGTGTCCCGGCCCCTCTAATGAGGGACTCGGTGAACAATGCTGATGGAATGTGCACGAATGCGTGTCCGGCCCGGGATTCGGTGAAGGACATATTGAGGCTGGCACGAGCAGAGTAGTGAGAAACCATATGCACATAAATCATCATTACAGACTCAATGGATAAGTAAGTAGTCGATGCTCAAAAATTAAAACGATAATCATGTCAAGTTCTTTCAAAAAAGAGTCGTTAGGACTATACAAAGGGAAATCTCGGGGACCACGGATATGCATCAAACCAATCCGGGCCCACCTATGAAAGTTACGACATTATACGTTATAGAATCATTTGCGAGCATATCAAAGCCATCCGGTTCCGTCTACGAAAGTTACGGACATTCTTAGACATAGAATCTTTTATGAACAAAAATTCTTTTTGCAACATTTGAAATCCAACCATACAAAAGAAATGAAGACCATAGCTCGACTATATTAAAGATGTCAATATCAAGAAGCAAATAAGAATCGTAAACATGCTCGGAACTTAAGAATGGAGTTACCCCAAGGCACATATCATGTCATATCTTACTTGCGTCTAAGACATGCCAAAAGAAAGAAAGAGTAAGCTTTACATACCTCGTCCGCTTCCTAAGCTAACCAACCTTAAGTCTCAAGCTTCCCAAAATCTACAATAACGTCATTAAATACCAAACATTAGCTATAAGTACTTAGGAATTCATTCCCAAGCCATCACTTTCTCTACAGAAATTTGGGCAGCATTTCCCCTATAAACTCAACATCCCCGAGAATTTAACTCGGCCAAATCTTCAACAACAATACCAACAACCATATTAACAACATCAATAATCAATTCAAAACGCATTGTAACGCTAGCAACTCTTTTCTACATAATTCGACAACATTCCATTTATATTTAATTCAACTACATACATTCCAACCAACATCAACGCTCATAAGTTCAAGTACTAACCGAGATCATTCAAACGAGGTTCAAGAACATTTCAAACAATCCGCACAATATTCAAAACAACCCAATCAATATACTACTTCAACCGAAACCCTCCATTTCCAATAGAAACAACAACGACACATTTCTTTCTTTCAAATTCATGAACTACACCAACAAACCACACTTTAACAACATCATTCTCATAAATTCAAGAAACTATATTAGAATCACATTAGTTCTTAAATCAGCCCACAAACGGTTTCCACTTCCACTTAAATCATTAAACTTTCATTTGCATCATATCATCCACAACAATCGACAACCAAAACACTAAATAAAATTTGTTCATCATGTCCTACCAAAAGCAGCCCCTACGGCCCATCATCAACACACACAAGTTCATGAATTTCATCCATTTCTACACACTACAACACATTCAAACCATCCATAACACATGTAAAAGAAGATTGAATCTTACCTTTCCCACTTAGTTCTTCAACTTGGCTATGGTTTGCACCTTGAACTAATACTTGTTCTTGCTACTCCAACAACCACTCCATGTTATTATACACCTTCTAAGGAGTTGAAAGGCTTGAGGAAAATATTTTTTTGATCAATTCTTCATGGTCCTTGTTCGGGTATTACCATGGACGAATGGCTTCTCTTGGTTTTTCTCCAAGTTTCTTGAATTTTCTAAGGTGAAGATGATGAAGATGATTTAATTTGTCATCTTTTATCATCATATATAATTACACATGTGGCCCATGGCCCACACATGCCACACGGCCATGGCCTTTATTTCATGAAAAATAATTAACTTTCCATAATTCACTTTTAACCCCAAATTTTTCTTAATATTCCATACCAATAAAATTCATAAACAACTTATGCATTACACCAACCCGAAAAAATAGCCTTGTCCTTAACTTGCCGTAACTAACTTAAAATATTCCAACGTACAAAATACGGGATATAACACCTCGGACCTGTATCGGTGGGTAGCGCTGGTCCAATATCAACCTTTGGGTCCTTCCCCATACTCTTACTAACTGAAGGTTTTCAGCAATACTGCAAAACGGAACAATGGAATCAGGAACGAACTTTCCTGCATTTTTGGCTCTATCGTACGATCTAGATCATGAAGAAAGGATATGTTCCTAAATGTCCTATAGCTTCCTGTTAATAAGTATGGCGCGTTTCACACCCATAAAAAAGACTTTACTAGACGCGGCTCATAGACATCCCTAGGACCGACCTGCTCTGGCACCACTTTATTACACCCCGACGAGGGGCATGACGGGCACCCGACCCTAACAGCCGGGCACTACCTGACGTGACATAATATAACCTTAATATAACTATTCTGATCGTAATTATCATCATATGCATATAAGAGCACCTGCATACAGAAAGACCCAACACAAAGTTAACATAACATCTTTGTGAATGACGGTATACATATGCTGGCCGACAAGGCTGTCTAAAAGCATAATTCGACTACCCAATACTGACCAGATCAACAGACAACGCATACACATGCTACAATGTCTATGAGCCTCTAGGAGTATACGTACAAACATAAGCGTCGGGACAAGGCCCCGACGTACCCATAAAGCACAAGCATCCTAGTAGCATAACTATAACAAAATATAGCAAGCCCGGGCTAGTGGTGCCTGCTGACCCTTGCTGAAGCTGTAGCCGTACTGTGGTGGTCCTCCTGTAACTCTGTCAGGACCTGCAACATGAAATGCAGCATCCCGTAGGTTGGGACGTCAGTACGGAAGAAAGTACTGAGTATGTAAGGCAGGAAATAACAGTATAAACATGATATAAGCAGAGGAAGTAATGGTAGCATGAATCAACGAGAAACATACAATATGCAGTGCGTGAGTTTTGAAAATCATATGCAGTATACATGTATCTAATAATATCATCATAACGTACCCGGCCTTTGCAGGACTCAGTGCGAAACGTACCCGGCCCTTTCGAGACTCGGTGTGATAACGTACCCGACCCTACGGGAGTCGGTGTGAATGCCCAACTGATCAATGGTTGCACATCTACGTGCTGTACCCGGCCGACTATAGCTCGGCTCGGTGTAGTAAAATAATATATATATATATATGTGTGTGTGTGTGTGTGTGTGTGTGTGTGTGTGTGTGTGTGTGTGGGCCTTTTCAAGATAACAATAATAGCGTCAATAGAAGAGAGCAATGAAAGTGACTATCTTAACATAACATCTTATTTTGTAAATATGGCATCCCGGAGAAAGTAACCTATGTTCTGAAGGAGTTGATGCGCTTCTATTCATCCTAAAGTTATGGAGTGGAAAATGTGTTATGAAGCACAATTTGTAGTACGATTATCGGATTCGTGCCAAAGAAGTGAAGGTAACGAAGACCTTACATACCTTTGCCTTCCAAGAATGTGCTCTGGAGGAATTCCCTATTCCAACGCTGGCCCTTTCCCTGCACATAAATACAGATATAAGATCTGGGTTAACTCTTGTTTTGCTTGCATGCAAAATCTTAAGTGTTATATCCCAACTAGTTCGGAGTTACGAAAAATCGGGCAGCATTTCCTCTGTTTTTGTGACATCCCGAGTGTCGACAGTAGCACCAACATCAACAATACCCATATTAACCCATATTGATTTCCATTGAATTTTACCAATAATTTCCGTCACAGGATTAATTCCGTTAATTTTGCTAAACCGCCATAATTCACGAATTTATCTTTGAACTTAATAAAAACCCAATACCAACAATCCAATTCCCAATTCAATTTTTATACCAACTTGTCAAAATCACCATTAAAATCCATCAACAACAATTTCCATAGATTTACTTCACATTTCCACCAATTCAAACTATTACGAGCTAATTCTAGCGATACCCATTACGAATTTATGCTAACGGAGGAAGAATCTTACCTTAAAATGGGTTGCATGCATGATATGGCACTCGGGTTGGTGTTGCTGCCCCCTCTATGATGATATTACTACGGGGATCGAGAATTAATAGGCCACCCGTCCTTTCCCGGGCCAAATTTGATGTTGGAACTACTAAATTTGCTAAGTTTGGTATAAGAACTTTGGATGAGTATGGTGTGAGGTTTGTAGAGCTTTTCTAGAATTTTACTAAGTTTAAAAGGGGTGAGAAGATGTGAAATGAAGTGAGTGGAGGGGTATATATAGGCCCCAATTCGGGTTGGGCCCCTTTGGGCCAAGTTAGTGGGCCTTTAATTGAGTTCTTACAATTTTCGCGTACGTTCGCAGGCCTCTGGCAGTCCATTTTAAAGTGCCCATAACTCCCTATTCCGATGTCGTACGAACGGTTTGTTGTGTTGGAAACTAGACTCGATGAACTTAAATTTGGATAGTTTATTCACTTTATAACTCCTTATATTCTAAGAGATATACTCGCTCAAGTTAGATGTCCGAAATTCTGCCAAGGTGTAACGTCATTTCATTATTATTTCTTTTCCATCCGTTTGACCTCCAATCCTCCCGATACTCCCCATATATGGTCTTAACTACTAAATATAATTAAGAGAGGTCTTATTCTTTTATTTAAAGGTCAACTTTCATGACCACAACTTAACGTACAGGTGTCCAGATTTGATGAATGCTCTTCCAGAAGTACGGGGTGTAACAGAACCCCCCAATTATGGGTATGAATCCTAACTTTTTAATTCACAAATTGATCTTCAATAATGGAATATGTTGCTTAATTGTAACGACCCACTAGGTCGTTATGGGGGTGGCTCAGAAAACTAGACATCCGTTGGGAATTCTAATGCCGCGAGCGAGTCTATAGCGTGTTTTGTGTGTCTGTGCATGTTTTGCTTGCATCTGTAGGGCCTCGGATTGGTGTTGGAAATTTTGGGTGGCAATTGGTGCAAAAACCCGAGCTACTGGTCAAAATGCACAGTTGCAGCGGGTGATAGACCGTTGTAGCGGGTCCGTCGTAGCGAGTAGAAAGCTGCCGCCATGGGGAGGCGGGACTTTAATGAGGTCCGCCATAGTGGGAGCTTTTCCGCTATAGCGAGACCGCTGCAGCGGTCGACGGGAGGCAGAACTCGTGTATTATATTCTTTATTCTGAGCCCATTCCCCACACAACTCCAAAACAGTTTCCAAGAACTCCTGTGGCAAAATTCTAAGGCTAGGGCTGGAGTACTTTTGAAAGGTAAGTCTCAACCCTTGACGTTGTAAATTCCATCATATTGTTAGATTTCGGGATTAGTTAAAGCTCCGTTAATGGTGAATGACAGGGCTAAAACCATAGAACTTAAGAAACTCCTGATTTATGAATGGGTTATGGATTTTATTTCTGTTTAATTATCTAAAAGTATAGATTATCACTTCCTAGGGTGAGAACTTGTGTATTAATGACGGAACTTGTTGAATGAGACATAGCGTTTCATAAATATGATAACTTTAGCATAAAAGTTACTTTTAAAAGGATTGGAACAATTAGAAAAACCATAAACGGATAGAATACGATTATTGGGGTTGATATTATGAAGAATTCACGCTTAGCAATAGTTCACCCATTTGAAAAGGGTAGAAGTAGTTGGGTTCTTTTCCTTAAATTGTTGTATTGTTAGAGTAGCTGCTTTGAATACTCACGTAGCTCTATATTTTTAGATTTGAACGTTTCGAAGCTTTACGAAAGGGGAAAGCTATCGCGGAGTGATTGCATTGTCCCAGTTTTGCTTTGAGGTAGGTTACGATCTACTTGAGTTAGACTTTAATTAGTTGATTGTATGTGTTACGAAATTGATAGGAGAAGCATGATTAGGGCTTCGGACATAAAGTGTGGTTGATAATTCCTACAACTTGGTATTGATTGATTAATTATGTGATGAACTGATATGAAATGATAAAGAAGGATTTCATTAATAATCTTCTTGTTGACTTGGAGGATTCCCTTATTTATGTTATTGATTGTTGAGTCTTGATATGACTTGTGACATAGTGACTTGTGTTCTCTGATATTGATTTATTGATTGTTCCCATTCCTTGTTATTTGTGGAAAGGAAATACATTGTGATGAGAAAGATATTATAAATATGAAAAGGCACATTTGACAGGGGGTCAGGATGTGGCCTAGTTATGGGCTCGTGATTCGAGGTCAGTTCTGGAGCGAGTGGTACATGGACACCATGGGTCCCCTGCAGGTCATGGGTAATGAGTCAAATACTACCATTTAGCATATGTGTACGGATATGTGATAGAGTGGAGATAATTTGTGACTTACATTGTGTTTGGTGATTACATGGGTTGAGTTACTCTTATTGATTTCTACTTCTGTGGATTTACCTTATCCCTGTGTTGGCTGATATTTCGGTGTTGGATGATTTCTGTTGATAGTTCTTGAGATTATGTGCTGCTGTGCCTATCTGTCTATTTTATTGATTTTGTGATTGTATGTATGATACTAATCTTAGTCGGCCTATGATATCTACCAATACATAGTGTTTGTACTTATACTACCTTGTTGCATTCTTTTGAGTGCAAATTGTGATCCAGAGACATCTACGAGACCTCACATTTAGCGTAAGGCTCGTTCCCAATAGATTCGAGAGTGAGCTCTTGTACTGTATGGTGGATATTCGGCTTCGTTCATTTCTTTTCTACCCGAGTTGGAGATTCTGTGGTTGTAGATAGAGTTTTTCGATCTTGTACTGTAACACTTATGGGGTATGGCACTTGGGTTAACTTAGTAATCTTAGACATTTTTTGATGTCATCTTGGGTATGAGTTGGCTAGCTCCTTATCATGAAATTTTGGACTGTCATGCCAAGACAGTCACCTTAACTATGCCCGGGGTGCCTAGATTTGAGTGGAAGGGTAACCTTAGTCCCTCCCCAAAGAAAATAATTTCCTTTATTTGTGCGAAGAAGCTAGTGGACAGGGGGTGTTTGAATTATTTGGCACATATTCGTGATAACAATGTTGACGGTCCATCTCTTGAGTTAGTTCCTATGGTACATGAGTTTACGGAGGTATTTCTCATAGACTTTCCAAGCATGCCACCGGACCGTGACATTTACTTTTGCATTGACTTAGAGCCAGGGACCCACCCTATTTGCATTCTGCCATATTGGATGGCACCAGCAGAATTGAGGGAATTTAAAGAACAACTTCAGGACCTTCTTAGTAAGGGTTTCATTCTTTCGAGTGTCTCCCCGTGGGGCGCTCCTGTTCTGTTTGTGAAAAAGAAAGATGGGACTATGCGGATGTGCATTGATTACCGCCAGTTAAATAAAGCCACCATCCGAAATAAATACCCATCCCTTGTATTGATGATTTGTTTGACCAGCTACAGGGGGCTTCTGTGTTTTCAAAAATTAACCTGAGGTCGGGGTTTCATCAGTTGAAAATTAGGGCAGAGGATATTCCTAAGACTGCTTTCCGGACCAGGTATGGGCATTATGAGTTTCTGGTTATGTCTTTTGGGCTTACTAACGCCCCAACTTCTTTTATGGATTTGATGAATGGCATTTTTAAGCCATACTTGGACTCTTTTATGATAGTGTTCATTGATGACATCCTGGTTTATTCGAAGAGTAAGGAAGATCATGAAAAACACTTAAAGAGTCGTCCTTAGGTTGCTAAGAGACAAGGAGTTGTACGCCAAGTTCTCTAAGTATGAGTTTTGTCTTGCATCTGTGTCCTTCTTGGGGCATGTGGTTTCGAAGGAGGGGATTATGGTGGATCCAAAAAAATTGAGGTAGTGAGGGATTGGGCCAGGCCCACTTCCATGACAGAGATCCATAGTTTTATGGGTTTGGCCGCTATTACTACAGTCGGTTCGTGAAAGGGTTTGCTTCCGTTGCTTCGCATTTGACCCGGTTGACTCAGAAAGCGGTACCTTTTTTAGTGGTCTGATGAGTGTGAGGAGAGCTTCCAAAAGCTCAAAACCTTATTGACTACAACTCCTATTCTATCTTTGCCCGTGGAGGGCAAGGACATTGTAGTTTATTGTGATGCTTCTCGTTCTGGTTTGGGTGCTATTTTGATACAGGAAAAGAAGGTGATTGTGTGTGCTTCCAGACAGCTGAAGATTCATGAGAAGAACTATCCTACTTATGACTTGGAGTTGGCATCGGTGGTTTTTGCGTTGAAGATTTGGAGGCACTATCTCTATGGTGCCCGTTGCGAGGTATTTACAGATCATCGCCGTCTCCAGCACGTGTTTACACAGAGGGATCTTAATTCTAGGCAGCGAAGATGGATGGAGTTGCTTAAGGATTGGGACATTACTATCCTATATCATCCAAGCAAGGCCAATGTGGTGGCAGATGCCTTGACCAGGAAATCGGCTAGCATGGGCAGTTTGGCTCGGTTGATTGCGTCGGAGCATCCGTTGGCCAGGGAGGTTCAGACTCTAGCTAATAGTTTCATGAGGCTTGATATGTCTGGTTCGGGAAGAGTATTGGCTTGTATTGAGGCGATATCAGTTTTTGGAGCAGATTAAGGCCAGACAGTTTCAGGATGCGAGTTTGAGTAAGATTCGCGATAAAGTCTTGCGTGGTGAAGCCAAGGAGGAGGTGATTGATGATGAGGTTGTCTTGAGAATCAAGGGGCGTGTTTGTGTTCCCCGTGTTAATGATTTGATTAAGACCATCTTAGCAGAGGCTCACAATTGTAGATATTCCATTCATCCTAGTGCTACCAAGATTTACCGTGATGTGAGGTAGCACTACTGGTGGGCTAGGATGAAGTCCGATATTTTTGAGTTCGTTGCACAGTGTTTTAATTGCCGGCAGGTGAAGTACGAGCACCAGAGACCTGGGGGTACATTTCAGAAGATGTCCATTCCAAAGTAGAAGTGGGAGAGGATAGCGATGGACTTTGTGTTTGGTCTTCGAAGACCTTGGGTAAGTTTGATTCGATTTGGGTCGTTGTTGATAGATTGACCAAGTCTACCCATTTCATATAGGTTCAAATTACCCATACCGCCCAGAAGTTGGCCCAGATTTATATTCGGGAGATTGTTCGTCTACATGGGGTTCCTATTTCCATCATATCTGATAGAGCCCGACCTTTACATCTCAGTTTTGGAAGAATTTGCATTTGGAATCGGGTACTAGATTGGACCTTAGTATAGCTTTCCACCCTTAAACAGATGATCAATCTGAGCGGACTATCCGGTTACTAGAGGATATGCTCCGAGCTTCGGTGATTGGCTTCGGTGGCCATTGGGATCAGTTGTTACCATTGGCTGAGTTTGCATATAATAATAGTTAACACTCGAGCATTGATACGGCCCAGTTCGAGGCTCTTTATGAGAGGAGATGTAGGTCTCCTATTGGATGGTTTGATGCTTTTGTGGTAAGGTCATAGGGTATAGATCTTTTAAGGGAGTCACTAGATAAAGTCAAGGTGATTCAGGAAAAGCTCTTGGCTGCTCAGAGTAGACAGAAAGAGTATGTGGATCGAAAGGTTCGAGATCTCGAGTTCATGGTTGGAGAGAAAGTCTTGTTGAAGGTCTCACCCATGAAGGGTGTGATGAGGTTTGGGAAGAAAGGTAAGCTTAGTCCCAGATTCATTAGTCCGTTTGAGATTCTCAATCGTGTGGGGGATGTAGCCTATGAGTTGGCCTTGCCCCCAGGTTTGTCAGGCGTTCATCCAGTGTTCCATGTCTCTATGTTAAAGATATATCATGGTGATGGTTCGTTTATCATTCGTTTATAACTCGTGTTTTATATTCTTTATTCTGAACCCATTCCCCACACAACTCCAAAACAGTTTCCAAGAACTCCTGTTGCGAAATTCTAAGGTTAGGGCTGGAGTACTCTTGAAAGGTAAGTCTCAACCTTTGACGTTGTAAATTCCATCATATTGTTAGATTTCGGGATTAGTTAAAGGTCCGATAATGGTGAATGACAGGGCTAAAACCCTAGAACTTAAGAAACTCTTGATTTATGAATGGGTTATGGATTTTATTTCTGTTTAATCATCTAGAAGTATAGATTATCACTTCCTAGAGTGAGAACTTGTCTGTTAATGATGGAACTTGTTGAATGAGACATAGCGTTTCATAAATATGATAACTTTAGCATAAAAGCTGCTTGTAAAAGGATTGGAACGATTAGAAAACCCATGAACGGATAGAATAAGATTATTGGGGTTGATATTATGACAAATTCACGCTTAGCGATAGTTCACCCATTTGAAAAGGGTAGAAGTAGTTGGGTTCTTTTCCCTAAATTGTTGTATTGTTGGAGTAGCTGCTTTGAATACTCACGTAGCTCTATATTTCTAGATTTGAACGTTCGGAAGCTTTACGAAAGGGGAAAGCTATCGCGGAGTGATTGCATTGTCCCAGTTTTGCTTTGAGGTAGGTGACGATCTACTTGAGTTAGACTTTGATTAGTTGATTGTATGTGTTACGAAATTGATAGGAGAAGCATGATTAGGGCTTCGGACATAAAGTGTGTTTGATAATTCCTACAACTTGGTATTGATTGATTAATTATGTGATGAACTGATATGAAATGATAAAGAAGGATTTCATAAATAATCTTCCTATTGACTTGGAGGATTCCCTTATTCATGTTATTGATTGTTGAGTCTTGATATGACTTGTCACATAGTGACTTATGTTCTCTGATATTGATTTATTCATTGTTCCCATTCCTTGTTGTTTGTGGAACGGAAATACATTGTGATGAGAAAGATATTATAAATATGAAAAGGCACATTTGACAGGAGGTGAGGATGTGGCCTAGTTATAGGCTCGTGATTCGAGGTCAGTTCCGGAGCGAGTGGTACATGGATACCATGGGTCCCCTGCAGGTCATGGCTAATGAGTCAAACACTATCATTTAGCATGTGTGTACGGATATGTGATAGAGTGGAGATAATTTGTGACTTACATTGTGTTTGGTGATTACATGGGTTGAGTTACTCTTATTGATTTCTACTTGTGTGGATTTACCTTATCCCTGTGTTGGCTGATATTTCGGTGTTGGATGATTTTTGCTGATAGCTCTTGAGATTATGTGTTGTTCTGCCTATCTGTCTATTTTATTGATTTTGTGATTGTATGCATGATACTAATCTTAGTCGGCCTATGATATCTACCAGAACCTAGTGTTTGTACTGAAACTACCTTGCTGCATTCTTTTTAGTGCAGATTGTGATCCAGAGACATCTTCGAGACCTCATATTTAGCGTGAGGCCAGTTCCCGACAGATTCGAGGCCGCCTGAAGATCTTTCTTATTTTAGATGTCTATTTTATTTCAGACATTTATGGTTATTTTAGACAGTTATTCATTCTTTAGACAGTTATTTTTTACAGTCCTTGTTAGATGACTTTCGGATTTTGGAGTTGTAATTATTAGACTTCCGCAAATTTTATTTATTTATAGCATGCCTAGACATTTGGATATCTTTATATCTGTTATATCCTTGAATATTTTAAAATTGGCTAAGTAATGTGGTAATCGTTTGGATGGTAGGTTAAGTAAACGGTTCACCCACTAGGGGATTTGTGTGGGTGCCACTCACGACTGTTTGGGGTCGTGACATTAAGAACAATGATTATATCAGAACATAAGGGTATACTAGCCAATCTCATAAAAAAAATTCTATTTAGGAAGGCTAAAACCCATTTTAAGAATTTCTCATCAAACCCATCTTTCCCTCTTTGATTCTAGTGATTTCTAGTGTGGATTAATGATTAATGAAGGTAAGTAATGAATTTTAAGGCCAAGGATCTTACCTCTATGAAGATTCAGTCCCAAAGCTCTAAAAATTTCCCAAGTATGCTTAGAAAAGGATGAAAAGAAATGTCAAGGGTTTTTAACTTAGGAAATATCAGAAAACTACTCGTTATGTGCTGCAGCGGTATGGGCACCTACTATAGTACACCCACCACGACGGCCCAAAGCTAGCTATGGCGCGTACGCCCCATCATCAACAAACCTCGCTACGACGGCATCACGACCGCCACAGCGGATAACCGTCCGCTGGGGTGGCACGCCTTGAATTTTCTTTCCACCGCTGCAGCGGTCTCTGCACTCGCTACAGCAGACACACATAAAAACGCACTACGAATTCATCCGCAGCCTCCGAATTTCAAACGTAGGTCTATTTGACCAAGTCAACCCCCAATGGTCTATAGCCAAGTTTGCAACCCAAGTCCCAAAACGCTCCCAAGTGCATTGGGAATCGAACCGAACATAACGCAAAGTTATAAACGGTCATCCGGACCTCTCAGAATTGACGGAATTTCGAAAAGGGTCTGTTTACCCAAGAGTTAACTTTGAGTCAAACATATCTCACTTTAAGGCTCAAACTTCCAAAAGTCACACCAAAAATCGCCCGATGACCTCGGTAAAGGGTCAATATGGGTAAAAGGGTCAATAGTACTTATTACACCCCGTAGTTTTGTACGTTGAAATTTATAAGTGATTGGATGTTTTAACTATGGACATTGGAGTTACCTCCAAGTGTATATGAGATTACATGCGTCTATCTTATGGTTACGAGGGTTTAAGCTCATATTATAAGTTATGTAAAGGATTGGAGGTCAGAATCGAGGAAATTAAGTCCCTGGGGCTTTGGGGAAATAGGGGAATTTTGGGCCCCAAATTTGAGAAG
>NC_081351.1:3904883-3943703 GCF_029784015.1 Lycium ferocissimum | reverse complement strand
CGAAAACTTTTTAAAAGGCTATCAAAAAAACCCCGAAAAAGGAATTTTCTTCCAATTTGGGTGTTTTCTCTTTCCCAAAGATGCCGATCTTTGAATGAAGAAAAAACTTATGGGGGTTTTAGCATTCAAAGTTGTTGGTTTTAGCAATTTTGAGTAGTCTAGGGTGTGCGTGCATGTTACAAGTGGTTATGGTGGCGGCGCAGCCTCAAGAGGAGGCTGCATTGTGGCCTGAGAGGCTATGAATGGCCTGAAAAGTGCTCTCTCTAACTAGGTCACCAATTCACCTAGAGAGAGAAGCTCTCAAGGTAGCCGTGGCTTTTTTTTTTTTTTAAAATAAAGTCCACTATATGAGCCTAGGGCTGATTTTATATATTTTTCTCAAAACAAACCAAATAAAGAGTTTTTACAAATGTAGCCAAAATGGCTAATAAAGATGCAAATTAATCTAATGGACAACTTAAGACTAATATGATGCCCTAAGTTGGTGCAACAAATTGCTAAAAAATAACTAACTAGAAATCTGAAAATTGCATTATAACTAATGATAAAAACTAGTTTTTGATCATGAAATAACCAACAAATTGGTTCAGTGAAATGATGAAGTCTTCCTAAGTGAAACCAGCAATTAGTTCCATTAAACTGCTGTCAATGTGAAAGTTGTACCATTGCTTTTGTCACTGTGTAAATCCAATCAGTTGCGAATTTTGTTAATTTTGATGTCCTTTCTAGTTGTCCATAATCATGTTCATGTGACCAACTAATATCCCAAGTTTGTTCCATGCATTCTGCCACACTAGCCTTGCATATCTGCATAGAAACTAGTAAAGAGACCAATCTGCATAGTATGGCATCTCAGCTGCAGTTTTAAACCATGTCTGACCACTACATTTTCCATATAATGTCTTTCCCTCAAGGGAATAAGAACTAGGTGCTAATACCACCCATTGAAGAAATTCAACAATTGGATCATTCGTGTCTTGCCATGTATATACCGCACGTAAAAAAGAATAAAGATATCTAAAATAGCTATTTTGCTTGAAGTACAACACCTGTTTCTTGCCAAAAAATAGATATTTCCTAAAGACCAGCTGCTCCTTGCCTCTTGTGCTTCCTTTTTTGATGAAAAACCAGAAATTCCCATATCATTTCTCTAAAGGAAGGATCAATGGAAGAGTTTCTAGTTTCGGGTATTAACTATAATGATCTGCTGCTGTTGAGAACTTGCAAGCATGCCCTTGTCCTGTGACCTTGAGTACTATCCCTGCTGCATATTATGTTGTTGTCCAATCAGCTGCACCTTGGTGTAGAAAACAAGTTGCCAAAAATAATTGCCTCCGGTTTGTAAAAAGTCTGTTGTAACTTTTACGCAAAAGAAAACTGTGTTAGTAGAAAAACCATCGCCATACTTTCCTCCAGAAAGGACTTGAGTATGATGATATGAAATCCTTTACTTCAATCCACCAGGCTTCCTCATTATCACACCTGCAGCCTCAAGTAACCAAGTCTGTCCAAGCAGTTTTATTTTTCCTTCAAATAGTTCCCAGCAAAACCAATTTTCCATCATAAGTCCCATCTCATCCCTAGTTGTTGTTGTAAAACTGTTTCTTGTAGAGCAACTCAGTGTAGCAGTCTCCATGTGTACTAATGCATTTCATGTGTGAAAATCATTAATACACCATACACCTCCAAATCTGCTGCTAATCTTGTCTTGCATTAACACTTGTCCCAACTCATCTCCCAAAGATAAGATCATCGTAACAAGTATGGCAATTACACATTGGACATATTAAAGCCTTTGAATATCACACTAACTCGCATAAACGATTCGCCTTGAAGTTTTTGAAGAAGTCTCAACACCACCATTAGTTGAGTTGCAATCCTGAATTCTTCAACTGCATCATCAGTAGATATCAACCCCACTTGCATCAAATTAATTCCCAATTTGTCCTCGTACATTGGTATATCCTTGTTCTTATGGAGCACTGAACTTTCCAAAAATACCCACACGTGCGATTTAATGCCTGATACCAACGATAATCAACATCCACCGAGTATGTTCATACATATAGCGCAATTTCCTTGAATTCACATGTTAATCTCCGGGAAAAACCGATTTAATGCTGCGCCCATAATTCCCATTTGCCCACCTTTAGTTGTTGTTGTAAGATTGTTCACATGCAACAATTCATTTCCTGTATTAAAAGAATCCTTAATGCACCAAACACCTCCTCATCTTCTGCCATTCAAAACCAACCTATCTCAATGCAAAACCGGCATTAAAACAACGATCCAATGATTTAGCACACCGAGGAGTCAACGATATTTCCTAAATTTCCCAACTTTGCCCATTGAACTGGTTCAATTATCCACCTTGAAATACAATTCCAAACCATTATGTACCAAATCCCTTCCAAGTTGAATTGGATCAATGGTGAACATTATATGCAAATTCACAGGGCACCATAAAATCCCCGCAATCCATATCAAATACCAAACCAGACTACTGCATATTGCCTCTCTGTCGCTTGACCTTTGAAACTAGTTTGAATTACAT
Organism: Lycium ferocissimum; assembly: GCF_029784015.1. Classification (NCBI taxonomy): domain Eukaryota; kingdom Viridiplantae; phylum Streptophyta; class Magnoliopsida; order Solanales; family Solanaceae; genus Lycium; species Lycium ferocissimum. The sequence continues at coordinate 3,941,149 of NC_081351.1, read as the reverse complement.
CATTTTCAAAATGACTAGAATCAGTGACACAAACAAAATTCCAACTTTCTGTATTTGTATTATCTGTATCACCATGATCGTCTCTAAATATTAGTCCTGGTTGTAAAAAATCATTTCCCATATAAATAGGATCATTAGTACACCAACCAACCCTTTCCGTCTCACCAACAATCCTGAGAACTTCGTACACCAGATAGCCAAAATCTTACTCTTGATGACGCGGAAGTCAAAATCCATTAGTTTTATCCCTCGATTTACCCCAATGTCCTCATAGCTTTCCAAACCCATCCACCTCCCATTTATTGTCATACTCTCAGTAGAATGAGCAACTAGTACCAATACCACACACTGAGACCATGTCAATAAATAGGTCTGAAATTGCTCCATGCATACTGATCTGCACCCCCAAGACTATATCAGATCATCTCCTATTTAATTAGGATCAATGACATCAGTATAAACCTCTTTCCTTGAAACCACCAGTACCATTACAAACACCAGTTCAGATACTGTGTTATATATCATGAGCTGCACTTTAGTAACTAGTTCCATATCATTTCCAATGCTAAGATCAATGAAACATATGACACCATAGAAGTTGAAACTTGTGACAACCAACTCATTTCCCAGAACAAGATTATTGGCATCAACAGTTATATTTGACTTGCTGGTAATCCTAGTTTCCCATATATTGAAGATTCTATCAACCACTTTAATGAGAGTGCAACCTGCAAAACAGCAAACTAAGTTAGTAGAAAAGAGCATCACCATACTCTCCTTAAGGACTTAAGTATGATGATACGAACTCCTCCACATTAATCCCAAAATCCATCAATATCTCCTTGAGTTCTAATTCTCAAATAGGACATTATAATTTGTCACTATTAGAATCTCCTTCCCTTTGAATCAAGTTCTGCAAAAGAATGCACTATCACCTCCCCATGATCAAGTGCAACATTAGCCAAGTGATCAGCTAATTGGTTACCCTCTCTCATAATATATGGAACCTGTACATTAGCATTATCTATAATCTCTAGCAGTTCTTCAACAACAAATGCTATATTCCAAGGAGGCTTCCACTCCTATCCAAAAGTTCTTCGTTAAAAGTGAGCCGCCTCCAATATAAAACTATAAACATGTTGAGATAAACGTATTTAAGCGGCAAGTAGTGCCATAGCTACAGACTCAGTATTTGTTACATCCTCCATTTCCTTAGCTCTAGCAAACACCAAATCACCAGTATGGTTCCTCACACAAAATGCAAAAGAACTCCTACCAGGATTGCCCCTAGTAGCACCATCAGTATTACATTTCCACCACCCTTCAGGAGGAAAATACCACCAGACCTTTATCACTTGTAGCTTAGGAACAAATTGTTCCAAGATCTTCAGAATATCAGGCCATCTATGAGGAACAGTTCTGATACCTGGTTTCCTCAACCTTACCAATTGTTGAACGTCAGTTGAAGCTTGATATATGACCCTGCTAAAAGAAACTTTATCCCTATGCTTATCCACATTCCTCTTCTTCCACAATTCCCACACAATAATAGAAGGAATAGGTTTCATTCTAGGTAACACATGAGCATTCCACCACTTCACTATAACTTGATGCAAATGCATCCCTTTTATATTAATACCACGGCAAGACAAAATAGGACCATGTCCTCCTTCGAGCTTACACATCTTAAGAATATGTGAGGAATTGTTTCCTCTTTAGGTGATGCACAACAACAACACATAGATGGCATATGATAGCCCCAACTCCTAATCATATCATCCAATGGCACTTTGAAATGCCACACCCTCCACATCAAGAATGATATTTCAAATGGCAACCCTTTCACCCATATCTTCTTGTAAACATCCCTTTTTTCTCCTTTGCTTCTGATATACTCCCATGCAGACTTGACAGTAAAATCACCCTTAGTTTCAAGCATCCACCAAGGCTTATCTAATTCATCCCCTCTGGCAGGTGGTTGAACATCATTCAATATATAATCAGCAAGATCTTCAGGCAAATTATTTCTGATAGCAGGCTCATGCCATCTACCTTCTGTCATTACATCAGAAACATTATTAATTTCCTCCTTGTAGTAAAAATCAGCAGGTGTAAGAAAATAGAGAGGGCCTAAACTAGTCCAATTATCAAACCAGAACAGAGAAGACCCCATTCTAAGCTGCCACTAAATCTGATGATCAATCAAATCTCTTGCTTGAATATTTTTCCTCCATATATGCGAACCTTCTTTCCATGGCACCAAAATAGGATTGTTCTTTTTAAAATACTTGTTGCTCATGAAAGAACTCCACAAAGATGGTTTGGTTCTAAAATTCCACCATAACTTAGCAAACAATGCCATGGACATGTCACTAAGAGATCTAAAACCCAAACCAACTTCATCACAAGGCAAGCAAATAGTATCTCATCCTGCCCAATGTCTATTCCATTCACCAATTGTGTTGCTCCAATAAAAACTGAGCAAGTATTTTATGCAACTACTCTATCACAAAGGAATGTGGATCAACAACAGAAATCAAGTGCATTGGTATAGCTTGTAACATATGTTTCAACAAAATGTCCCTTCCACCAAATGACAACAACTTCCGTTTCCATCCCTGAAGCCGGTTTCTCACCTTAGTAATGAGCTCTGAATAAAATGACATCTTACTTCTTGCATAATAAATAGGACAACTAAGATACATCAAAGGAAATTCCTTCCTTGCAATGCCAGTAACTCTTTCTACCTTCTGAAACTCTTCCTCATCCACTTTATCATGCAAATAAACTGAACTTTTAGCCTTGTTTATCAATTGATCAGAAGCTTGTTCATATTCAGTCAAGACATTCATGATCACACCTAAGGATATCTCACAAGCTAAAGAAAATATGATAGTATCATCTGCATAAGCTAAGTGATTAATTTTTGGACTCCACTTTGGCAAGCCAAATCCAGTAAATCACAAATTGTTATGCAATACATTTAAGCCCCTAGACAGCACCTCTGCAGCAAGAATAAACAATGTAGGTGACAATGGATCACCTTTCTTGACACCCCTAGTAGAGTGAAAGAATCCATGTGGCTGACCATTAACAAGTACAAAATACCAGTTATTACCAATAATTTCATAAATCGTGGCCGATAAAGCAAGCCATAGAATCCCATTTTCCTCAGAACATTTGTAAGAAAGATCCATGACAACCTATCATAGGCCTTTGTCATGTCCAATTTCATCACAACATTAGAAACAATAGCATTGGCATTCTTCTTGCCTTTATTTGTTCTGAGTCTAATATCAGCGATTATTCTTGAGTCAATAAGATGTTCTCCACAATGCTTGTACCCCTTACAAATCACCTTGATTCTGTGAAATTAAATCAGGCAACAAATGCACCATCCTCTCATGCACTACTCTGGAAAACACCTTGTTCACAAAGTTACTCAAACTAATAGGCCTCATCTCACTAAAGTCCGAACATCTTTCTTCTTTGGCAACAACACAAGATTAGTATGAGTAATGTACCTTGGCAATTCAAAACCTGCAAGAAGTCCCAAACCATGTTGAAAATATCATCACCAACAATATCCCAGCATGTTTGGAAAAACAAGCCTGTAAAACCATCGTACCACTAATTTGCACTATTTTAAACCAAAAACGTACCTATTTTACCTCTTCCTTAGTAGGAACTGCAACAAGTTCTTGATTCTGCTCATTACTAATCATAGAAGGACTATGTTTCAAGATATCAAATTGTGTGGGAACCACAGTTTCATGAAATTGAGCCTGGAAAAACCTAAGCGCATCCTTAGTAGGATTAATCCACTGCAACAAATTCGTTCTGCAACATCTTTCTTCTCATTTACATGCATGGAAGAATTTTGAGTTCATATCACCATCTTGAAACCAGATATCAAAACTCTTCTTCCAGATGTAACACCCTAGTAAGATCAGCCTGCATTTTCATAAGCTTTTCCCTATTGGCATAAGAGGGATTAGCTTCAAAAAATGCTTCATGTGCCTTGATAACTTCTTCAAGATTGGTTATCTGCGGGAAAATATCACTGTAAGTAGGTTTACTCCAATTGGACAACACTTTTTTCATTTACTTCAATTTCACGTTGAATGTCATGAAAGAATTTGCAACCACATCAGTTACCTAGTTATCTTTCACAACATCCAGAAAAGTATCATTTTTAGTCCAAAATTTTAAGAATTTGAAGGATTTCTTAAACTGTTGAACCTCCTGTTTACACTCAAGCAGCAAAGGAGAATGATCTAATCCTAACTTAATCAAATGTGTGATTTCCAATCCTAAAAACAACTGCTGAAAAGAAAAATTGCCCAAACACCTATCAATTCTCTTGAATACACAATCATCTGCACTCTCCCATTCCACCAAGTGAAAACACTTTTTTTATAGCCCAAACTGTGAGATTATAGGTTTGTATACAATGTCTGAAATCTTCTACTTCATTCAATGAAACTGGCAACCCCCCATACTTCTCTTCTTCATCAGTGATAACATTGAAGTCACCACCTATAAGCCATGGAGTTGTCATATCAGAAGCAAGATTGTACAAAGAGTCCCACAATTCAATTCTTTCAATTTTATCACACTTAGCATAAACCAGTGTGACAACCATCTCTATATCAATATCCCAGTTGAACAACTTCGAAGTGAGTTGATGTACACTATCAATCAATACAGAAACTTCATATTCCTCATCAATAAAGGCCCATATTTTGCCAGAAACATTGCAAATAGCAGTCTCTAGCCCCAACCTCCTTCTATAACTTTCCAACTTATAAGCTTGTTGAAATGGTTCCATCAAGCTTATAAGAAAGAATCTGTGTTTTGTATGCATTGTCAAAAGCCTTTTAAAAGATTTTTTTGTATTAACTTATCTAATATTCCAAATTAGTGCATTCATCATCACTACAACTGGGATTTAGATGCAATTATCCTTGTATGTACCCCAGGAACTCGAGATGTTGTGTTTTCTTTGTAAGGTTTCCTTCTTCTGCCAATAACTTTTTCAACCTATTTGGGAGATAAATCCCCCTCCCTGGCTGCATTAAGGAAATTCTGAGCAGTGGACTCTTCATCCATGTCATTCTTACCACCATCTCTATCTGCTACTACCACTTCCAACTGTCCAAAGATTGGCATTAGGAGCTGCAATTTGCTTCTGACTCTTGTTATTACTGTCATGCTGCACAACCTGCGTAGACCTCTTAGCACATGAATTGCCATTACTCTTTTGTTGCTGCATTGCATTTTGTTTTCCACCTGACTGAACTTTCTTTGAAATACTTTCCTGTTTCTTTGCATTGTTCTTATTTCCTGTAGCTGGAACCAAGGCATCTGATGGAATAGCCTTTTTATCAACAATACCTGGAGTCACCTGTTCAACCACCTCATCAAGCTTATTACCTTGAGTCATTATACCACGATTTTCCTGTTTGTCCTTTTCTTGCTCATCCCCAGTAGACAATGCATTGACACTCTCACTTGGAACTTAAGCATCAATATTATTCTGAACTTGAACACCAATTACTTCCTCCACATTCTCTCCGAACATGATTTCAATACCATCTCGAGTAACCGATTCATCTGATCGTTCGATGGCTATCATCTTTATTTACTAAAATATCACCTTCTTCAATATTTTTCTCCATGATCACTCCATAGTTTCCTAACCCCACTATCATCAATATTAGCATAAGTGGTTGAAGGAATTTCTTCACAAGCTTGTTAGTAGTAACCAAAGCCCGAATCAAGTTTTAAGGAGAACCTAGTACCCATTGCTGATTCTTAATAGGTGAGTTTTATTTTTATTAGGAGAAAACACTTTAGCATTGAAATTTAATTGTTTCCCAACCACTGGAGCTTCTGAGATATTCAGTGGCATATCAGACATTTTAACCACTTCATCATTCTTTTGAATCCCTATAGCATCAGTTGTTGTAACCAATTGATTCTGAATATCTCCATCAGTGTTATTCCTTATCCCAGAAGAAGAAACAGCTGCATTAGCATTCATTTGCCTGGGAACTACTACAGCATTAACATTCTATGGTGCAACAACACTAACTAGCTGTTTTCCTGGTTTACCAACAACCTCAGCCAATTCTGAATTTTTAATTTCTTGTACTGATGCTGCATCCACTTGTTTTCCTGCATCAACATCTAAAACTTTGACTACCTCATCATGTTCCTGTCCATATTCTCCCAATGCTGCAAATTTGTTGGTAGTTTGAAATGTACTAGGACCTGCTCCTTTGGCTCCATGAACTGCTATATTTTAGCAGCGGGCAAGCTGTATTTTGTTGCACCAGATTGCTTGCTATTATTGTCAGCTGCACCTGCTTTCTTCCTAAAAAATTTATTAACAACTTTTCCTTGGTTCACATTCACTTGCTTCTGCGCATTATCATTATTTTTCACCTGTTTTTTGCCTTTGTGATTTTGCCATCTATTTAGATCTTTCACGTTGCCTAGAACCTTTCCACTTTGTAACACCTTGATGGCATGGTTATGCAGCTTATTAACATTGGATTTATGATTTTTGCCTTTATGATTGCCCTGGACAGCACCATTTTCATTGTTAAACTGAGCAACCTGCTTTCCTTTATCAACAGTAACCTCTTTCTCATCTTCTATCTCTGGCATAAGTTCAGGATGAATTTTCCAACACCCTTCCACATCATGACCTTGCAAAGAACACTCCGTGCAATATTTTGGCATATAATCGTATTGAATTTCACCTAATCAGTACATGTCTATTGCAAAGGACTCCAATCCTGGCCTCTCCCTTCAATTCGCATTGTGTTGGGATTACTATACGTAGTGCATGGATTTCAGGCCACCCATAACTAAATTTTCCCACGACAAAGATATTGCAATTCCTCTTGGATTACCATTTGGTCTATTTCAGTCATACTACACTGCACTGTAGGCTCCCCATGCAAATATACAGTAGGTTTAATAGGAATAGCAGGCAGTAATGGTACGGTTTGTGCATTGGTTTGAGTTAGAGTAGCAGGTTGCAGTAGTTTAGAATAATCAAAGGGTCGGGGAGGCTGAGCAACCTCGGGAGGAGGCTGCCCAGTTGTCACTGAGCTTTTCCAATGGTGAGTTTTCAGTCGCCTATTCTCCAGGAAAGAGAAAAGAGTGGGTTTGTAGTCGTGGTTTGGGGTCTGGGGTTTAATTTGTTTTTTTTTTTTTAGTCCGTTAGACTAGTGCAAATTCTGCAGGCTTCTCATTCCAACAGTCGCCTTTATTTCTCAAGTTTAGCATCAACCAATGTGGTCTATAATATTCCTGAACTATGAGTTATTATAGATTAATGTAGTTTATTACTGGTTGGTTTATAATTGTCCAAGCATACTTGGCTTAATTTTGACTGACAGACCACAGATTATTTTTATTACAATGGTAATAAAAAAAAAAACTTACAATGGTAACAATACACCCTTCCCCCCTAACCCCTTCCTTATATAAAACCGACCCAAAATTCAAACTCATCCATTGTCTCTTTTCTTGATCAAACACCTCCATAATCTCTTTTCTTGATCAAACTCCTACATTATCTTTCTGGATAAAACTCAAAATGTCTCAGCTATCTGAAATATCTCAACCGCAAGATCCCGACATTTATTTAATTGTGTAGTTGGAACTATGAGTTTCTAATTCCTATGGTATGTGTTTTTTTATATGTTTCAGGAATATGGTGGTTGTTTTATTTCTATGAAAATATATGTGTTCATCCTCAAGTGTTATAACATCTCTATTGAGTTTGTGTAAAAACTTTATTCATAGTTGATAATAGTAAACATTAACTCACAGTCGATGATCAACAATTATTGTAGCAGATAATAAAGTTTCGCGTCACTGATGGATAATAAAGTCACCATGACCTAACCTTAACATATTTGAACATATTCAAATTCACAAAGCAACAACACAGTTACATACAATGGTTGCAATGATCCAACCTTGGCATAGATTATATTAAGAAGTGACCACTACTTGTAAAAACAGCCATATTTGAGGACATCCAAAATATTTAAGAACATCCAAATTTGCAATAATTCAAAAATCCAAAAGAGTCAAATTACTTGTTTCTTAAAACAGTCAAACTAAGCATTACTACTAATTGTTTGTCCTCATCCACTACACACATCCAGCAAACACTTACTTGCTTGTTACAACCCAAATAATAAATTAATTGTCCAAAGAACTATTAATGGGCAACAATGCTCAACACATCTTTTGTGGTCAAATTAAAGATCAGTTTGACTCATCTCACTAGCCTCTTTCTCATTAACTTTAGTAGGGACATCTTTTTCCTTCACAACTTCAACAGCTGGCACAGTGACATCTGCTGACTTCTCAACTTGAGCAACTGGCATAGGGACATCTTGTTACACCCCGTACTTTTGTACGCAAAGTCTCGTCGTGAGTTAGTTGACGAAGATTTAAAAGGCAAGGTTGTCGTCAAGGTCATAAGGAATTATACATGCTCATTCTTCATACATGAGAGCTTGGTATCATGTTTAGTAAGTATCGGGAAGGTTGGATGTCAAGCGAATCGAAAAAAATTAAGTTTGTTGAAACTTTGGGAAAATTTGGCAGAATTCCGGGCAGAAATTTTGGGTCAACTTGTGAGGGCCATATCTCCTAGAATATGAGGAGTTACGGAACCCATAACCTATGCATTCATAAGTTCAGCGAGTCTACTTTCCAACGCAACTGGCAGATCTGCATTTGCATTTCGACGCTGGGAGATATGGGCCGTCGAAGTGTCGACGACCCGTCGAAGCACATCGATGACACATCGAAGTGGAGGCGGTGCAAAATTTCCAGAACTGTCCAAATGCATATATATCACGACTTGGCCTTTATTTTCTTCATTTTCCATAGATTCAAACCCTCTTAAACCCTCTTTAAATATTCCTAACTTGATTCCATCAAAAGTTAATCAAGAAATCATCGTAAAGGCGTGAATTAGAAAGGGGGAAGTGATGTGCTAGCGATGGTTGTTGTGCGGCTGCTCGTTTGAGTTGAAAATTGAGGATTTTTCCTGGAAGTTTTGGGTGTTCAAGGTAAGAATATGAACTTACCTTTGTTATTAAATTATGTGTTAAAGAATTTGTTGGTTTTAAGGTGAAGATATATGTTTTGCAAAACATAAAGTGAGTTGTTGGTATGGCTATCTTATGGATTGATCATGGATGGAAATTTGAAGAGATTTTCACTTGTTTATATTATTGTATATTGTACTTGTTGTTGATGATAATGTTGTGTATATTGTGGGATGTTTGGTAGTTGAAAGAATTATAGGGGAAATGCTGCCCAAATTTCGTTAAGTTTCCTTCATACTTGGAATGAATAGTAAGGGGTGTATATGGCCTAACTTTAGTTTATATTATTTGATTGTAGACTTACGAGCTCGAGAAGTATACGTTGGTCCATTTAGATAGACTTCCATGTGAGGATGGCCCATTCTTTCAAAAAGGCATGATTCTTATATTATTGTCTTTTCTATATTTTCATGACAATCTTACATTCCAACAGTCGAAAGTTCAAGATTGTTAAGAGTTCCTTATGAGATAGTGATAGGATGTGTTTTATGATAATGATGAGGTTGATAATTCTAACTCTAAAGATTCCAAAGTTTATGAGTTGATGCTTTTATAAGGTTTATGATCTTAGTCTATGTTTTTCCTTAATGATTGTTCATTGTTGTTAGTCTCACCTCATGTCACTAGTTCCTTCATGGTGAGACATGACGATCATGACTATTCCATAACATAATCGGAGGTTACCGACCTTACGTCACTCCGATAGAGTTATAGCTTTTCTTGAGCTCTCGTGCGTGCATTATGTTATGTATATGTATGATTACACCGTGCCTATTTGGCCGGACATGACACCACTTCGGTGGGCGGCTTATGGATATTGATAACACCGTGCCTATTTGGCCGGACATGACACCACTTCGGTGGGCGGCTTATGGATATTGATAACACCGTGCCTATTTGGCCGGACATGACACCACTTCGGTGGGCGGCTTATGGATAATTATAACACCGTGCCTATGTGTCCAGACATGACACCACTAGTGGGCGGCGTGAGATGATTATCCCGGGCGCGGGCTAATGATGTTATTGATTCAGACAGTTTATGTATGTATGTGTGGTATGTTTTAAAGGTAAAAGTGAGCATGCATGATTCCGCCTCGAGAGGCAAGCAGTTACAGTTATCCTTTCTTCTTATGCTTTCTATATTTCTTTATTATGTTATCATATATGCCTTACATACTCAGTACATTGTTCGTACTGACGTCCTTTCTTTTTATGGACGTTGTGTTCATGCCCACAGGTAGGCAGGGAGACGACCTAGATATCTAGGAGCTCTATCAGCATACATACAGGAGCACTCCACTACTCCGGAGTTGCAAATTTTTGGTATATTCTTTTGCGCACATATTTGGGGCACAGCGGGGTCCTGTCCCGTCCTTATGATTTCAGCATTCTAGTAGAGGCTCGTAGATACATATGTGTGGGTAGTAGGTGTTATGTGATCTCTTTGGTGTATATCCTGTGTACTATTTTGTAACCTCATGGGCTTATGTATATACCTATATTTCGAGGAGTAAATGCAGGTTATTCCATGATAAGTTTGTATTGAGATTTGTATTTATTCAGGTTAATCATGATATGTGGTGCTCGGTAGTCTAGCTCGGAGATTTGTATATATTCAGCCATGACCCTTAGCCGGGTCGTGACAAAAGTGGTATCGAGAGCGAGTGTTCCTCCTAGGGTGTGTCAAGCCGAGTCCAAAGAGAGTTTGTTTATGGGTATGAAGTGCGCCACACTTATAAACATGAGGCTGCAAGACATTTAGGATTATTTCCCTTATTTCTTATTCTAGATCGTACTGTAGAGCCAAGTCGTAGGATATGAATTTCCTAACTCTAACTCTGATTGTTTGAGGCTGAGAGATGGTTTCTACAGGAAAAGAGATGAGTGGTTCAAGGGTTCCAGAGATAAGTTATTCTTATGAGACCGACCCATCTAAGGGTATAACTTTTATAGAGACTGATCCGTCAGAGATTCAGGAAGAATCAGCAGAACAGGTGAGGAACCGGCAGATAATGGGAGCCAATCTTCAGGTCTCATGTTATGAAAGGGTATTTAATGAAGCAGGTTCTTCTGTGAGGCCGGAGAGGTTACAGAAGGGAGAACCTCCTTATCTACCTTTGGGACAATTTGTGCTAGATCAAGCCTCCAGAATAGGATCAAGGTGAGAGTTCCCTATAGCATTGAGTTAATAGTGATAATGAAATGCAAATTTGATTGAGTAATTACAGAAGGGAGTAAAGGAGCTTATGCAGAAAGAACGTCTTATGAGTAAATAAACTTTTATTTAAGAGGATTGATTAACGAAGGGTTTAGGAAATAAATTTGATGTTTTGCAAGAAGGATGCCCAGATATGGCATATGAAGTGAGCTTTATTGTCTTATATCCCCTTTTCATACCAATAGCCCTGTATGGCTGAGTTGTGTATCATATGTATTTATAGGGGTTTTATGGGTAGCCTGTGAGGCATTGGATGTATTTTGTGGGCTGTGTGCGTGTGTTTGGGATAGCAAGAATTACAGAGGAAACTCTGCTAAAATTTCTCAAAATTTAAGCTACTTGAGTGTATATGTGCTGCAAGGGTAAGATGGCATTATAGATCAAAGGAGTTTAGTAATGGGTGATTGAAGGAGGAATGTGACCCTATGTGAGGAGAGAAAAATAGTAAAATGGCGCTACCCGTAAGTGAGGGAGCGGATATAGAAGTACGAGAAAGAATTAACATGTTCCCTACGAGGACAAATTAAAAGAGGACTCAAATGTTTAGGGAAGGCCAAGAGAGGCAAGTTGTTTCGAAGGCAGTTTTTCGATCTACATACATATGAGTCGTGTTGGTCTCGAGTACTAAGATTTATCTCCGAGATTTTGAGGCGTTGAGTATGTTATTTCATGTGTACCAAGGTATGAGCTCATGAATATTAAGTATCCAAGGATTAAAGGTTAAACGAATCGAAGTCGGAAGAAGGTTGAGCACTGTGCAACTTGATGGGCAGATTGACGAGCCGTCAACATGGTCGACGGTCCATCAACCTTGCACCGTCAATTAGCCTTGAGAATCAAAGGTTGCTGCAACTTGATGCCTGCAAGTTGACGGTCGTCAACAGTGTTGACATCACCATCAACAGTTTTGACGCCACTGTCAAAGTTGAGGTAGTGGTTGGGCTTTTGAGATATTATATATATTGACCCCTATGTTTGTTAAGATACAACGCAGAATTGGTATATGCATATATGTATAGTACGAGTACGAGTTAGAAGATCGAGATAGATTCATTATTGACGACTAAAGTCTATATGGTTTATAGACCAAATCCTATGGGCTCATAATAACGACATAAGGTAGTGAACAAGGAAAAAAATTACATGGGATTGAGGATAAGTTAAGAGAATGGTGGTATGAAGAAGATGTCATTGTAAATAACATGGAGGGAATGACGAGTAAGGAAAGAATAGGATAATGAATCGATAACTAAGAGCAAGATGACAAGGACAGCAAGTTAAAGGATGAGTGGAGAGTGAGCAGTGACATTATTAGATATTCGTGATTAAAACAAATAAAAAGGAAAGATTTAGAAAGGAGGCAGATAATTAAACGCCTACCCGCTATGACGGCTACGATGAGTATGGTATAAGGAAAATACGCTCCCCGCAGGTACTTCTGTGCTGGGAGAGAAATTAGCACTTTAAGACGATTGAGGGTAAGGAAAGTCGCCAAGGGTATTACGTGATTACTTTCTAATTGAAAAATGAGGCGTCATTATTAGTGCACACTTTAGTTCTCCAAATATCAGTTAAGAATGGATTTCTCGCCCCTCCTAAGTGCACTTGGCAATCACACCATACCAATGATCCCTCAGAGTAACAAAGGATTACCCATTATGACCTTGCGGACTAATTTAGGGAAATTCCAAGAAAGGACATAGTCAATTCAAATTAAAGTTGTTGCCAAAGGTGAATTTTAAGACGTTCTTGGTAATGCCCAAGATTAACCTAGTATGTGTTTTGCTGTCTAAAGAAAAAGAAGACGACACAAGGCACAAAAAAAGGGGACGAAGCATTAATTCTATGTTGTTGGGTTATTTTGAGGATTCAAGAGGTTGTTATGAATAAACGTCGGGGATAAAGGATATAAGTAAGTTGTTTGTGATGACCTATCACGATAAGATGAAACTATTAAGGGAAGAAGAATAAACTTGAGTGCAACAGTCAGGATTAAGATAGAATGTTTATGAGTCACAATCGATAAAAAGGGCAGGATGATCATGAGTTATTTTGGATAAGCTAAATTACGTTTAGAAAGGAATTAAGGTTGTGAGACAAACAAGCTTTGAAACCAAAAAAAAAAAAGGAATGACGAAGGGAATCCCATGTTAAGAAAACGACAACGAGAAGTGGAATCTTTAACTGAATATTAAGACAGAAGCGAGACAACAAAGAGTGAAGCTAGGGGTATACGATAAGAGACTTCCGTGAGTAACGTGGTAGATGATTGGGAGAACGATGGCGGTACCAGAAAAAGATAGGTGATGAGTTACATAAATTATAATACCAAAAAGAAGGAAGGAGATAAATGAATAAATGCTGATTCATTTCCTATACTGACGACAGAGAATTCAAATGTAAGAGAGGATTGAAAGGAGAAGTAGAACTTAGTCAACGAAACCTGTGAGGCTATTATGAGATTCACTAATATGGTGCGACATATCCTTATTGCTCCCTTATATGAGCTATGAATCTTAGAGTTTGCAAGTACACTGGATCTAAGGCTATTAAATATGCCTATAATCAATTAGCATTCGAGCGTGTTAATCTTAAAGTTAAGTTCAAGTTGCAATAGAGAGATTAGAGTTTCCCTGAGTATATTGTTGTTAAAGTATGACTAAAGGAAATTATAGAATGTCGGTTAATAAGAGATGGTCAATGCTCGAAGGTAAGTGGTGCATGGTAAGGGCAGGATACCACAAAAGGAAGTACAAATAGTAGTATGGAGTCGATTCTAAGGAAGATAAATATAATAGTACACCAAGACGTAACCAGGCAAGGAACTGCCAAATGAAGAACTTGATGTAACCATTAGCCAGTTCAAAGGAATTGGTTGGCAATAGAAGGAACATTTTTTTAAAGTGGATTGCAGGGCACAAGAAGGATATTTAACTTAAGGAATGAGTGAAGAAAGAATAGAACGAGGTAGATAGTAAAAGAAAGTAAAGATAGATAAACTACAAAGGCGAAAGCGACAATGTCAAGTAAAGGATATAGAACGATTCCATCCCTGTAGAGACAGAAGTGAGAAGAATGTGGAAGCATATCGAGCACGAGAGTGACAACTCTGAGTCGACAAAATATAAAAATCTAAGAAAACCTACTGGCATCGAATGATGATTTAGTAAACAATGGAATAATAGGGTATCCCCAGTAAAGATTCAAACCAACGGGTTATATTACGCGAAGGACAAACCAAAAGGAAAATTTCAAAGATATAGTGCGAGGTGAAGACAAGAAGCTGGTAACTTGGAAATATAAAAGAAAAGAGTTTCAAGGCCATGACAAGGATAAAGAAAGAGTGATAAAATGGACCTTTAAATACTCAAAAGTACACTCTTCGACTTATGGCTCCCAGGTATTAAATGGTCCAGCTAGGGAAAAAAAAAGGAAAATAAGAACCGTTTGGTGTCTCGGTTGCAGCTCCAGAGTAAGATAAGAAAGCATGTAATATCAGCAAGTTCAATGCAAGGTGTAAGAAAAATTAAATTGATGAAATGATAAGAGTACATGTTAAAGGAAAATGAGAAGCAACGAAGATATGTCAAGTAAGGAGAAGAGGGTACGATTAAACATGACCGGTTGAGAGAAAGGTATATGTAGGGCATGAATTCATCAAGAGAATGCTTGAGAAAGTATGGAGAATGTAAGACTAGTTTAACATTTGAGGACGAATGTTCCAAAGGGGGGGAGGATGTTACACCCCGTACTTTTGTACGCAAAGTCTCGTCGTGAGTTAGTTGACGAAGATTTAAAAGATAAGGTTGTCGTCAAGGTCATAAGGAATTATACATGCTCATTCTTCATATATGAGATATTGGTATCATGTTTAGTAAGTATCGGGAAGGTTGGATGTTAAGCGAATAGAAAAAAATTAAGTTTGTTGAAACTTTGGGAAAATTTGGCAGAATTCCGGGCAGAAATTTTGGGTCAACTTGTGAGGGCCATATCTCCTAGAATATGAGGAGTTACGGAACCTATAACATATGCATTCATAAGTTCAGCGAGTCTACTTTCCAACTCAACTGGAAGATCTGTATTTGCATTTCGACACTGGGAGATATGGGCCGTCGAAGTTGAGGCGGTGCAAAATTTCCAGTACTGTCCAAATGCATATATATCACGACTTGGCCTTTATTTTCTTCATTTTCCAAAGATGCAAACCCTCTTTAAATATTCCTAACTTAATTCCATCAAAAGTTAATCAAGAAATCATCGTAAAGGCGTGAATTAGAAAGGGGGAAGTAATGTGCTAGTGATGGTTGTTGTGCGGCTGCTCGTTTGAGTTGAAAATTGAGGATTTTTCCTAGAAGTTTTGGGTTTTCAAGGTAAGAATATGATCTTAAATTTGTTATTAAATTATGTGTGAAAGAATTTGTTGGTTTTAAGATGAAGATATATGTTTTGCAAGACATAAAGTGAGTTGTTGGTATGGCTATCTTATGGATTGATCATGGATGGAAATTTGAAGAGATTTTCACTTGTTTATATTATTGTATATTGTACTTGTTGTTGTTGATGATGTTGTGTATTGTGGGCTATTTGGGAGTTGGACTGGAGTAAGAATTATAGGGGAAATGCTGCCCAAATTTCGTTAAGTTTCCTTCGTACTTGGAATGAATAGTAACGGGTGTATATGGCCTAACTTTAGTTTATATTATTTAATTGTAGACTTACGAGCTCGAGAAGTATACGTTGGCTGTTTAGATAGACTTCCAGGTATGTGAGGCTATCCCCATTCTTTCAAAAAGGCATGATTCTTATATTATTGTCTTTTCTATATTTTCATGACCATCTTACATTCCAACAATCGAAAGTTCAAGATTGTTAAGAGTTCCTTATGAGATAGTGATGGGATGTGTTTTATGATAATGATGAGGTTGATGATTCTAACTCTAAAGATTCCAAAGTTTATGTGTAGATGCTTTTATAAGGTTTATGATCTTATTCTATGTTTTTCCTTGATGATTGTTCATTGTTGTTAGTCTCACCTCATGTCACTAGTTCCTTCAAGGTGAGACATGATGATCATGACTATTCCATAATATAATCGGAGGTTACCGATCTTACGTCACTCCGATAGAGTTATAGCTTTTCTTGAGCTCTCGTGCGTGCATTATGTTATGTATATGTATGATTACACCGTGCCTATTTGGCTGGACATGACACCACTTCGGTGGGCGGCTTGTGGATATTGATAACACCGTGCCTATTTGGCCGGACATGACACCACTTCGGTGGTCGGCTTATGGATAATGATAACACCGTGCCTATGTCGCCGGACATGACACCACTAGTGGGCGGCGTGAGATGATTACCCCGGACGCGGGCTAATGATGTTATTGATTCAGACAGTTTATGTATGTATGTGTGATATGTTTTAAAGGTAAAAGTGAGCATGCATGATTCCGCCTCTAGAGGCAAGCAGTTACAGTTATCCTTTCTTCTTATGCTTTCTATATTTCTTTATTATGTTATCATATATGCCTTACATACTCAGTATACTTTTCGTACTGATGTCCTTTCTTTTTATGGATGTTGTGTTCATGCCCACAGGTAGGCAGGGAGATGACCCAGATATCTAGGAGCTCTATCAGCATACATACAGGAGCGCTCCACTACTCCGGAGTTGCAGATTTTGGGTATATTCTTTTGCGCACATATTTGGGGCACATCGGGGTCCTGTCCCGTCCTTATGATTTCAGCATTCTAGTAGAGGCTCGTAGATACATATATGTGGGTAGTAGGTGTTATGTGATCTCTTTGGCGTATATCATGTGTACTATTTTGTAACCTCGTGGGCTTATGTATATACCTATATTTCGAGGAGTAAATGCAGGTTATTCCATGATAATTCTGTATTAAGATTTGTATTTATTTAGGTTGATCATGACATGTGGTGTTCGGTAGTCTAGGTCCGGGTACCCGTCATGGCCCTTAGCTGGGTCGTGACACATTTGCTACCTTCTCAACATCAGCAGCTGGTCTAGGGACATCAACCTCCTTAACCTCAGCAGCTGGTCTAAGGACCTTAGCAGTTGGTTGAACTATAGGTGCTTGCACTGCATTTTTTAGACATAATTAACAAAACGCATATCGCATACAACATAATTACAACAAAAAAAATTCAAAATGTTCACCTTTCTCTTTGAGAGTCTCTAGGTTCTTCTTCTTCTTCTTAGTCTCCTTCTCGCTCCTTCTTAATCTTTCCTCCTCCACATAGGCGATAAGAACCTTCAAAGATTCCTCCATCTTCTCCACACGCTGCTGCAGTCCCTTTTGCTCCACCGTTTGATGAGCCCCTTAGTGCCGCACGACCCTTAGATGTCCCAATGCCAAAACGTCCCCTATCACCTTTTGGGATTGAATTACCACCAAAATCTTTCGACTGACTATCTTCCACATCAAAAATCTCCTTGAGCTCCTTTCCCGACCTACTAGGATCCTTCGAGCCATGATTTTCTGTAATCAACACAGTCACGCCTTCCAATTCAGCCTTCAAGGTATCTATGATGGGATCGCTAACCTCATCATCATATGGCAAAAGGTTTTTCATGTAATCTTGCTCCATCTCACGTACTGTAGGAATGATGTAAGGGTGTACAACCTACAAATAATCAAAACATTAACATTTAGTTTGTATTTTTGTAAAACCATTGATAATAGACTCCAAATTTATACCTCTAAAGCTCTCGTTGGAATCCTAAATGGATCACCTTCAGTAAATCGCTCAATTTTTGTGGTGTGTCATCTAAGCATCCTAGGATTAGGAAAAGGAACCTCATCTGATTTGCCAACATTCCTTCCAAGTGCGGAGAAAGCTTCATATATCCAGACCTCCAATGACACAAATAATCACTGAGTGTAAAACTAACTAACACAGTCTATACTCTACTACACCAGTGGTTTATAATAATTACCATGAATGCCCATGGAAATTCGTAGACAGCATATGATGCAATCCTCTTATCAGCGTGGGTTTGTTGGTGCATGGGGATGTCTACCTTGTGCTTCAAGTATTCCAAGGTGCGTTCAAAGGATTTCTTTCCCCAAGGATAGCTCTGGAAGAATTCTAAATCGTCAGCCATTTTAATCATATCATGTTACACACCCTTGGTCGTATATTTGGAAAGCAAGATTACATGCAGAAACCACAGAAGACAACATTTAAGCTTTTCTTCTTTGTTTAGCCTAGAACCTCTTACCACATACAATAGCTTTTTTGGTGAAATCTTCTTGTTGCGAGTAACCTTTGAGCAGAATTCTGCCCCTTTCTTAAGTACCCTATCCTCTCTAGATTGGCTGGGATAGGATCCACAATCTAAACCAGTTATCAAAGAAAACTCCTTCAAACATACAGGCTTGTCATTGACGAGGAACCACATCTCACGCTTCTTTTTCTCATCCACATGACGAAGAAGTAGATAGTGGATCATTCGTCCATTAAAATTGATGAAGTGTTGTGACAGTTTTCTAAAATGACCAAAACATGAACGCTTGAACATTTTTCCTGAGTTTTTGATCTCTCAACACTTGTCTAAATTTAGCTAACAACGTAAGCCTGCTCCGAACAGAAACTTTTGCGGGGAAAGAAGCATAATTATCCAGCCAAGTAACCAAACAATACTTGCTTAACTTAATTGCCTTTGCACAATATGCAAGGACAAGGGATCAATATCATCATTAGTACGAGACTGCTTTGAACCATCCTTAGAAATATAACTATCACCTTGATCACCATCAACACTATGATCATCCATGGTGTTATATCCCGTATTTTGTACGATGGAATATTTTGAGTTGGTTGCGACAAGTTATGGACAAGGCTATTTTTCTGACTTTGTTTTAAGGCATGAGTGCTTATGGTTTTATGGGGATGGAACATTAAGGAAAATATGGGGCCAAAAGTGAAGTTTTGAAAACTTAATATTCATGAAAAAGGGGGCCATGTGGCCGTGTATATGGGATGTGGGTCATAGGCCACATGTATTAATTATATATGGTAGCATAAGATGATAATTAAACCATCTTCATCATCATTTTCACTCAAGAAAATTCAAGAAACATGGAGAAAGAGGGAGAGAGACCATTCGGCCATAGCATGGCCGAAAATGGTCCTTGAAAATTTGATCAAGAAAAATTGGTTTCTTCTAGTTTTTCCACTAATTGGAAGGTCCTCGTTAACGTGGAGTAGTTGTTGGAGCAAGAAAACCGTTCGTTGTTGCCATGAACAAGTCTAGCCGAATAGAGAAGTTGAAGGGAAAAGGTGAGGTTTAATTTTCTTTATGTGTTTTATGGATGATTTGTACATGTTGTGAAACGTAGAAATGAATGAAGTTCATGAAAATATGGTGTTGTGTGTGTGGCCGTGCATGTGTGGTGTAATATAGAAGTGAAGAACTAATTTCATTTGGTATGTTTAGAATGTTGTGTTGTGGATTTTATGTTGTAAAATGAAGGCTTAATGGTTCAAGATTGAAGTTGTAATCGTGTGGGCTGTTTTGGAAGCTAATGTGATTGTAATATGGTTTCTTGTATGTATGATGATAATGTTGTCAATGTGTGAATTGTTGGTGTAGTTGATGAATTTGGAAGAAAGAAATGTGTTGTTGATTGTTTTCTTGAACTTGGAGGGTTTCGGACTGCTTGGTGTATTGGATGGGCTGATTTGAACATTTTGTGGGTTGTCCGAAGTGTTCTTGAATTTTGTTTGAATGGTTTGGATTAGTACTTGAATGTGTGAATATTGATGTTGGTTTGATCGTTTGCGGTTGATTTGAATGAAAGTGAAATATCGTCGAATTGTATAGAAAAGAGTTACTAATGTCGTAAATGCGTTTTGAATTAATTATTGATGTTGTTTATATGGTTGTTGGTATTGTGTTGAAGATTTGGCCGAGTTGAATTCTCGGGGTTGTTGAACTTATAGGGGAAATGCTGCCCAAATTTCTGTAGATAAAATGATGGCTTGGGATTGAATTCTTCGATGCTTATGACTAATGTTAGTATCTAACGACGTTATTGTTGATTTTGAGAAGCCGAGACTTAAGTTCGGAATAGCGTAGGAAGCGGACGAGGTATGTAAAGCTTATCCTTCTTTTCTTTTGGCATGTCCTAGACGCAAGTAAGTTATGATATGTTATGAGCTTATGGGGGTAATTCTATTCGTAAAATTCGAGCATGGTTACGATTCCTATTCATCTCATGATATTGGTATTCTTAATATAGTAGAAATATGGTCCTTATGTCTTTGATACGATTGGATTCAAAATGTTGTATAAACGGTTTTGTTCCTAAAGGATCCTATGTCTAAAAATGTCCGTAACTTTCATAGACGAACCGGATTGCTTTGATATGCTCGTAAATGATTTCATAACGTATAATGACTTTAATTTTCACAGGCGGGCTCGGATTGGTTTGATGTCTGTCCGTGGGCCCCCGAGACTTTTCTATGTTTGGTTCTAACGACCTATTTTTGAAAGAACTTAATGTGGCTATCATCCCGACCCCCGAGGGTTGAGTACCTATTTATCTGTCGAGTACGGATCGATGATTTATATGTATATGTATACGGGGAATATGGGGAAAAAGGGACACATGTTGCGCTATGCGACGCGTAACCACGATCGGTTGAGTATCGAGAGGCGTGGTGGGGCAAACCCGGGTGGGGCAAACCCGGTGGTGGGCAAACCCGATGGTGGGGCAAACCTCGGCGAGGCACGGCGAGTCCCCAAAGTGGGGGTGAGTGTAAGGTTGCCTTAGGCGAATCCCACATTGGTTTAGGCGAATCCCACATTGGTTTAGGCGAATCCCACATCGGTTAATGTCACCTCATATGATATGTTATGATGTTATGATATGTTCGGAGGTATACAATATTCCAAAGTATGATGTGTTGTGGCGCCAAAGATGGAGTGGCGACCACGTTCTGTCCGCCAGGTCCCATTACGGACCGTAAGTGACACATGATATGATAATATGATGACATGATGATGTGATGACTGATGATTCTATTCACCGAGTCCCTCACTGGAGGGCCGGGACACGTTATATATGCATATGTACGAGGTGATTATTTGCTTATGTCACTCAGTCCCATTATGGGCCGGACATGATACATGATGTTGATATGCACGATTTGTATTTCAGGAGTAAGCATTTTGGCTTTCTGATTATTATATTTGTCTTCTGTACCTCTTACGTATGATTTGTATTTCAAATGCAAACATTTTGGTATTCTGGTTATTATGCTCACTTTCTTCCTTACTTCGGTTATGACCTCGTTTTCTGTGTTTCATGCTTTACATACTCGACATATTCCGTACCGACCCCTTTCTTCGGGGTCGCGTTTCATGCCACGCGGTACTACGAGATGAGTAGAGGACGTTAGCGAGAAGATATCCCAGAACTCGGATTGGCGAGCTCCATTTCTCGAGTCTTTGCCGAGTCGAGTATTTATGTTGTGGTATCATGTTTTGTGCTAGAGACTTTGCGAGGCGTTGTCGTGTGTATAAGACGTCAGTTTTGTAAGCGGCTATGTAAGCCGATGTATCATTACGCTTTATGTTACAGATTTGTTATGATTACAGATTTTATTTGTTTTGAAAAAGACGAAAGGTATGTTATTCTTTGAAAAGTTTTCATTTTGCGCTCATGTCGTGGTTTAAGGGCCCAGCATAATTATGAGTATCACGAGAGCCAGCAGGTTCGCTCGGCCTTAAGTAAGGGTCGGGTGTCCATCACACCCTATCGGAAATTAGGGTGTGACACATGGGGTCTGAGTAGGCCTCGCTATTAGCTTCTCCACTTCTTTTTCTTTTTCCATCTTGTATAACTTTTTCACCTCTTCTTTTTTTTATCTTTAGAACATGTTTGAATCATATCAGCAGAATGGGGGAGCATTTTTCCTCCTCTTCATCTACTTGTAGGCATTCTTTATGATCTATATACAAACAATAGAGTGACATTGATCAACCACGATATAAAAACAAGAATAATCGACCAAAAGTCTAGTAATAGACCACAATGCATTTGCAAAAAGCAAAAACAAAAAAAGAATGATCGAAACAAACAGCTAAACTTCCAAAATTTTGAATAAAAATCAGAACTTTATGAACACCATGAATAGGAAAAAGTTAACAACTTTCAGGGCAATATGGAGCTCAAAATGCTCAGACAGAGTTGCAAAATTAAAGAAAATACTTGGGGATGACGATTGAACAATATCGAAGCTTGGGGGAGAGGAAGAGTAGGTTGGAAGCTTGAGAGAGTTCAAATTTGGGAAAGTGTAAGGGACTGAAGAGAGAGAGAGAGAGAGAGAGAGAGAGAGAGAGGGGCTTTGTATATTTTAATACAACTCAAAGGGACTGAAGTGTATAAGTTAAAAGCTCCAAATTTTTTAAAATTATGAAATATACCCCATCCCCCCTTTTCTAAACCCTAATCTCGAAAAATAATTGAAAAAGAAATTGAATGGCCTTCCACTAAATTCAAGACTTGAAATGGCCCTCTTGCCAAATCTTCTCTAGTTTTAGACCTTTGTTTTAATAAATTTAATCTTAGATCATTGGGATATTAAATGGAACACATCTCATTCAGCCGAGTAAGAATTTGAGCAAAGAGCCTGATCCCAAATTGAAACAATATATTTTCCATCTAACAGAAGTAGGAAGAATTTCCGCTAATACAACAAACAACACTTACATAAAACACATGGTTCCTTTTACCGAACTAAACATGAAATTAACCAAAACAATAACTTCAACTGATAAAAAACAAATGCATGGAAGAAGGAAGATAAAAATCTGGATGAAACGAAATTTACATACATGCTTGCAACAATTTAAGTGGAATTCCGCCACCATAAATTATCGTCGATGGTAAGGAAGAATTGTTGAGTAGGTCCCTCAGACATGTGGGGCCCACCAGAGTTGAATAGTAAATACGCGTGGTACTGTTCACGCGTATAAAACGCGTGCCATGTTTGCAACCGTTCACGCGGTTCCGTTCACGCGGTGATACCGTTCACGCGGTTTTTTCGTTCACGTAACTCCGTTCACGCGGTGTACTGTTCACGCTTTTTCTGAAGCTTATAAATAGAGTTCTAAGCTTCATTTGGAAAGGACACCAAAAAAATCTCAGACAATACATCTGAGTGAGAGCAAAGTGAGGTATACCATATATGTAAGAAAATAGTCCTATGAAGAAAATAGAGCGTGAGTGATATTGTAGTAAGGTGGAAAAAAATCAAAAGAGTGTTTTTCTTTTGTGGGTGTATGGTCTTAGGAGTATTTATACTCGTTACTACACAAAGGTAAAATCCCTTACTATAGTGATATCGAGCCTACTCCTCTCGGCGTGGTTTTTCCCTTATTCGTATGGTTTTCACGTAAAACCTTGGTGTCATTATTGCTGTATTTTATTCTTGCTAATTTAACCATAAATTAGTGTTCCGCGTTTATCACTAATACCGTGAATATTATTTTTGCGGGGCTATTTTATTCCCAACAAGTGGTATCAGGGCCAAGGTTCTGTCTGAGTATGCTCTGTGGTCATGCATGCCTCGAACTTCCACATCGAAAAGAATTACTTTGGTCTTCGAATAAAATAGTATTTGTATTTGTGATAAACGATGGAAGCCAACACTAGTAGAATGGTTACTTTAAATGGCGTAAATTATGCCATTTGGAAGGGCAAAAAAAAATGGAAGATTTCTCTGTCAAGAATTTTCATCAACCCGTTTTTGCAAATAAAAAAGCACGATAATAAATCGACGAAGAGTGGAATTTGTTGCATCGGCGGTGATTGCGCTTTATTAGACATGTGGGTTGAATGATAACGTGTCGAACCATATTTCGGGGAGACACATGCTCGGATCCACGGGAGCATCTTGAAAGTTTATATGCTCGGAAAACTAGTAACAACAAGATGTTTTTTTGATAAAGCAAATGCTTTAGGTTTAAAATACCACGATGGAACTATCAACTGAGATCATCCGAATATTTTTCAATCATGAACCAATTATCCGCTTATGGGCATTAACTTTGATGAAGAAATTCAAGGTTGTTTCTACTTGGTTCCCTATGCATTTTTGGGAAATTATTAGAACTTCATTATCAAATATCTCCGATGGTGTGATCTCTACCAAGGAGATCTTTTAAATGAAGAGATGAGAAGAAAATTCAATACTTCCTCCTCATCGATGTCTTGGTGACCGACACTGGGGAGAGGCCCTCGTGGTTCTCAAAATAGAGAACATCATAGAAGCAAATCCGAATTACTTAAAGATATTAGTGCTATCATTATCGGGAAAAAAGGGCACACAAAGAAGTTCTATTGTTTTTGAAAAAGGAGAATAGAGATATAAGGAGGAAAAGAAAGAAGATGGCAATCGTGTTGCCGCTTTCACTTCGTAAGATCTTGTTACTATCCTTGATGCGAGACCGATAAATATTGCTTGTGATGAGTCAATTTATGTATATTACATCTCATGTGACATCACGGAAGGAATTTTTAATCCTATACTCGGTGACTTTGGAACTTTGAGCACGGGTAATGAAACTTATCTCCAGGGTGGTCGGTGTTGGAACGATTTGTTTGAAAACTAGTATTGAACTAAACTAGTTTTAAACAATGTAAAGCATGCACCCGATGTTCGTCCGCACTTGATCTCTGTTGGTGTTTTGGATGATGAGGGATATGTCGGTACCAATGGTCTAAAGTGGAAGCATACTAAGGTTCCAGATTGTGGCTCGTGGCGAAAAACGTCGTGGTTCATAATCCGACTACGGCCTACTCCGTGTTGATATGGGCCGGTTGAGAGCAATAGCTCTTCAACGTTATGGCATAAGAGGCTTAGCCACATTAGCGAGAAAGGACTAAATGTTCGGCAAAAGAAATTATTGTCAAATTTCGAAAGTGCTAAATTAGAAAAGTGTGAGCACCGCTTGGTTGAAAACAAAAATGAGTTTCTTTCAAGTCTCATCCTCCTTCAAGAAATCATCTTGAGTTGGTGCATTCCCTTTATGTGGTCCAACGAAGACAAGGACTTTGGGTGGTGCACTTTACTTCGCTACCTTTATCGATGATTGCTCAAGGAAACTTTGGGTCTACGTCTTAAAGACTAAAGACCAAGTGTTGGGTGTCTTTAAACGTTTAGACCTCGTTAAAAGAGAACTCGGAAAGAAGCAAGTGTATTCGCACCGACAACGCTGAATATTGTGGACCGTTTGACGAACTTCAAAGCAAATCGTACACAATAACTCCTCCAAGACTTAATAATTCATAGAGGATGAAGACCTTTGATGGAAAGAGTTAGATGTTTGCTTTTACCAAAGTTGCCGAAGCATTGTCGATACCGCCGCACATGTTATTAATCTATCCCCTCGCGGTTGCTTTGCAAAGTGATGTTCCAAACAGTAGTTTGGTATGGCAAGGATGTTTCCCATGACCACTTGAAAGTGTTTGGTTGCAAAGCTTTGCAATGTGCCTAAAGATGAGAGGTCAAAATTAACTCAAGACAAGGCAAAGGCATCTTCATCGGTTATGGCCTTGATGAGTTTGGTTACATATATGTTCCAATTGATAATAAGCTCATAAGAAAGTCGTGATGTTATCTTCACGGCCATAAAACCATTGAAGATATTAATAAAGCGGAGAAGATAAAATCTTCAAGTTCGAAGGCTTAGTTAATTTGATCAAGTTCCTCAAACAAATGTTGACAAGTTGGTGGGCTCGATGACGATGGTGATGCCCGTAATGATGTTCCGCATAATGTTGATGATGATAACGATGTCGGCTATCACGAGGTAGATGCAAACATACAAGTCGTGGATGAACGAGATATTCCACTTAGAAGGTCTACTAGACAAGATGTTCCTTCTTCCCGTTATTCACCTAATGAGTATGTATTACTCCATAAGAACCCGAATGTTATATGGAAGATGAGCACAAGGATCAATGGATCTGAAGCCACGCAAGACTCCAATCTCTACGAGAACCATACTAAAAGGTGAAATTGCTCAATATGAGAGCTTTGAAGAACAAATGGGTGTTCAAAGTTAAAGCCGAAGAACACAGCTTGAAGCCCAGACACAAAGCTAGATTGGTTGTTAAGGGATTTGGTCAAAGGAAAGGTATTGACTTTGACGAAATATTTTCTCCCGTCGTGAAAATGTCCTCCATTCTGGACGAATCTTGGTTTGATTCTTAGTCTTGATTTGGAGATTTCAGATGGATGTGAAATTTTCTTCATGGTGATTTAGAAAGAGGAGATTTATATGGAGCAACCTTAGGGCTTCAAGGAAAAGGTAAAGAAAATTTTGTACGCAAACTTAAGCACAGTCTATATGGATTGAAGGCAGCTCCCGTACGGTGGTACAAGAAGTTTGAGTCGTTATGGGGGAGCAAGGCTATAAGAAGACTTCTTCGCATCACCGTGTATTTGTACAAAGATTTTCTGTGATGACTTTATCATCCTTCATGTGGATGATATATTGGTCAGAAAAGAATGCTTCCAAATCGACGAGTCAAGAAACGATTGAGGAAGTTTTTGCAATGAAAGACTTGGGTCATGCTAATCATATGAGAATTACTCGTTCAAGAGATGAAAGAAAGCTTTATTTCGTCACAAGAAAAGGTACATAGAACGTGTACTTTCGCTTCAATATTTCCATGCTAAGTGGGAACACACCTCTCCCCCGTCATCTCGAAATCGAGCAAAGAGATGTGTCCTACAACAAAGGAAAAGAGAGAATGGCCAAGATTCCTTATTCCTCCCGGAAGTTTGATGTATGCAATGGTATGCCGACCGTATATTGCTCATGCGCAATGTTGTTAGCGCATTTCTCGGAAATCCAGGGAAAAGCATTGGGAAGTCGTGGGATACTCGTGTATCTAAGAGGAAGCTCGTATGAATGCTTGTGTTTTGGAGGATCAAATCCAATTTTGAAAGGGCTATACGATTCGATACAAGACCTTGAGAGAGAGAGAGATATTTGTTTACTTTTTCGGTGGGAGCTATATCGTGGCCAAAGTTGCGTATGTGTGTAATACAACGGAAGCGGAGTATATCATGTCGAAGCCGACAAAGAAATGATATGGCTCAGAGATCCTTCAAGAACTTTTTTAAAGATGGAGAATATACCCCTATCCCCCTTTTGAGCAAGAACTCGATGTACTATGCGAGAACAAAACACATTGATGTCGATATCAAGATTCGCGATGCTACGGAGACAAAAAGATTCCATTGAAGAAAATTCACACGATGGAAATTCGCATATGATGACAAAGGCGGTCTCAAGGCAAAAGCTTGAAGTTTGTTCCAAGCCTTTGTTTTAATAAACATTCTTCCCTGTAGAGAATTGAGAGCAGGTCCCTCGACATGGGGGCCCACAGTTGAATAGTAAATACGCGTGCCGACGCGTAAAATTTGAGCAAAGACGCCTTCACGCGGTGATATCCACGCGGTGTACCGTTCACGCGGTGACAATATACGCGTTTTCGTTCACGCGGTGTACCGTTCACGCGTTTTCCGTTTAGGAAGAGTTCTAAGCTTCATTTGGAAAGACAAAAAAATCACGTACAATACATCCGAGTGAGAGCAAAGTAGGTATACCTTGTAAGAAAATAGTCTCTGAAGAAAAATAGAGTGTGAATATTGTAAGGTGGAAAAAATCAAAAGAGTGTTTTTCTTTTGTGGGTGTAACTTAGGAGTATTTATATTCGTTACACACAAAAATCCCTTACTATAGTGATATAAAAATCGCTCCTCTGGCCGTTTTTCCCGAAAGGGTTTCCACGTAAAACATGTCATTATAGTCGCATTTTTATTCTTGCTAATTTAACCATAAATTAGTGTTCCGCGTTTATCACTAATACCGTGAATATTATTTTTGCGGGGCTATTTTATTCCCAACAAGAATATCATAGAGACATATTAATTAAGGTGCAATGAATGAAACTTGGGTCCTTTGCGAGGTGGAGGATTCTTTGGCTTTTTGGGGCGAAAGTTCTTTCGGGGAGGGTTTGGCTGACGTTGTTTCTGCTGAGGAGGGTTGAAGGCCCTGCAGTTTTTCCTGATTTCTCCTAATCTTCCCTCAAGAACTTGTGTGTTCCCTAACTTGATCAATGCGTTTGCAAAAGCCTGTTTGAAGGCTATCGGATTGACAGAAAAATTTGTAACAATCCCAGCACTTGACCTATCTAATGTAAGTTCTTGATCAATCTTCAAGTTCCCTTTCTTCAACCTTATTTGTTTATAGAACTCGTTGTCGATAATAGATGAAGTGCTTTGGTCTAAGAAAACTGAAGGATCGCCCCTTGCAGCACAAGTCCTACTAAGTCTAGCAAACAAGTTAGGATCCATACTCCCGTCAGACCTTGATAATCGATCTTGGAAAAGACTACAATGCGCAATTCCAACGGTGTGATCACCCAAAAGAGTCACCATGTCATTCAGGCTAAACCCTTTGGGCGCGAAAAATTTCAATGCTTCTTGCACGTTCAAACTCGGCCCTGGAAAGTTCACTTCTGCTGGATTTGAGACAAGCCCATCTCGCCTCCCAGTGGGGATTCGGTAGCTAGGTCCTCCAGCTACCGAATCCCGAGTAGCTATTGCTATGATATCTGCACAGGAGACTGTCATTGGGCATGCAGCCTCTAGTCTGTTCTTAATCCTATCAATAAGCTCGTATCCTCGTACTGATTGGTTTGGTCCTGCATCTTTTTCAGATTGCTTGTTTCGAGTATTCTATGTGTCTATGAGTATTGATGCATCACAACCCTGAATAGCACATTTCAAATGCAAAGTTATTACAACTACTTTATATGAACCAAATAATTATACGAGACAATTAACTTGGAGGTCAGTTGATTAAATTTTTTAAACTAGGAATAGAAAATCTAGAAACAAAAATTATCAGCGTCAAATGAGTCTTTACTTATAAAAAAAAAAAAATGAACCGATGCTATCTTGGGGAAAAGGAAGAGAAATCGTAAAGTTCATTATATCACAAATAGGACAAGGGGGTTGGGAGCAGGGGGGAAATTAAGATGGTGAAATAAAATAGTATTATATTCTGAGATCTCAATAATAAGAACGGAAAAATGGAAAAATAAAATATAGAGTATACTTTATGACAAGTAGATTAGCTTATTCCCAATTACCCACTCAAGACACGTTAATTGATCGAGTTCAACTCCCCTAGAGAGCACTCAGCTTCTCACGTATTCTTTTTTTGGTTGCGTCTTTTTTGTTTAAAGCAGAGGATAGCCATGCAATGAAAATATTGGGAAGGTTACATAAAGAAGGAAAAATATTAATTATTCTTTCCGTCCCAATTTATATGACATAATTTGAATTTCGAGAGTCGAACTTTTTTATTTTTGATCGTGAATTCAGATATACAATCTTTATGTTTTCTTAAAATATTTACATATTTAGAAACTACATAAAAAGTATTATAAGTCACAATAATTAACAATCATACGAATTGATCACAGTCAAAAAATTTCTTGTTTGACTCTTGAAAAGCGAAATGTGTTATATAAATTGAGACAAAGGGAGCAGTTTATACGTACCCTCACAAAGCAGTCATGAAAATACATCCGAAGCAAAGCCGCTGTGATTGAACGATCAATGGAGAACCAGCGTTGCACTTCTTGTTGAACAATACTTTCTGCTCCACGGCATTTAGTGGCATAAAAACCAACTTGAAGTGCACCTGACACTATTGTAAGTCCATGAAAAATACAGCATAGTATAAAGAAGAGTAGTATTATCTTCTTCTCCATTTTGTTAAGGAAAATTATAGCCCTTCCAATTCAAGTTTAATTTAATCAATGGGGTGAAATGATAGGACTTTCTAAAGGTATTTATACATAGAGGATAAAGGGAATCATGCCATGAAAATAGAGAAGTTGGAGGTTTGCAAGATAAACATAACTGGGAGGCACGACAGCATAATAATAAGATTATTCTACGAGAAAAAGATATAATGAGATCAAGTTACGTTGGTTCATAACTATTAGTTTTCATATGAGAACTAAAGAAGTATTTGTTTCGAGAACATGATAAGTTATGCTTAATAATTGCATTTCCTCCATTGTTACATAGTAATTTAATTGTACGAATTATAATGCTACATGCATATCCGACTTTACACTCCATCAATATCAAATTATTTGTCGTGGTTACTAAAAATAGTTGTCTCTAATTATTTGTAGTTTTAGAAATTCAAGGCATAATTAATTATTTTTTTCTTCATTTTACTCTTAGTAGAATTTTGTCATTAATAGAGATAATACATAAATAAAGTAAATATTTAATAGATAGAGATTATAACTTAGACATAAATGGATGAGGCCCCTCTCGATCCCCTCCATTTCGTCCAGTGCCCTTTTAAATACCAGACACCTGTCTAATTTAAATTTCAATGGTTAAGATTAATAAATTAAAAAATCGAAAAAGGGTCATATTTGCCCCTGTACTCTCAGAAAAGGGTTATATTTGCCCTTCGTTATACTTTTTTTGATATATTTGGCCTTCCCATCCAACTTTAGGGCCATATTTACCGCTGAACCGTTAGTTCTCTTGTCCCCACCTTTATTATCCTATATGGCGCCTACGTGGATATTTATTTCTCACAAATGCAATCCCGTCAAATCAAACCCCACACCCATCCAACAAAACCGACCCAACACACATACATGAATTTGTGGTGGGTTTTGCACAGCAACTTCACCTTCAACCCCACAATCCCGCTACTAGTTCCAGCAATACTAAGGTTACGAATTGGGGAGTTAAACATTTTGGCGAGTGCACAAGCTTGTGACAAGAAATGGAGGTCTAGCCATTCAAATCTGCGATTGTTTAGTAAAATTCAACTAAAATACATGAATTTACATCGAATACCTCTGTATATGCACATTTAATAATGTACAAATAGCAATGTGATATATAAATGCATAAAAGAACTTCAAATCAGCAAATTCTTCAATAAAATTCAAATGAGTTATCCAGAAATCCCAATCAAACTCCAAGTTTGGGCAGTGGCATTAGGGGGAAAATAATAAGGATTGGGTGGGAGCTCATCCAATCAAACTCCAAGTCAAGAAGAGAAACGGAATGCAATGTACTTTTCAGATTCCATACACCAATTACTAGTTTGCGGCAACAGATTGAATTAAAATCTCTTTTTTATTTGGGGTTTAATGTTGTTGGAGTGAAGAAGAACGGAGGGCAGTGGTGGTTACAGAGGCGGCACCGGAGCAGTGAATGAGAAGACAGTTACAAGTGTTGGGTTCAAAATATACAAGTTGGGTCGGTTTTGGTGGATGGGTCGGGTTTTAATTTGATAAGATTGAATTTGTAAGAAATAAATATTCATGTAGGCGCCACGTAGAATAATAAAGGTGGGAACAAAGGAACTAACGGTTCAGGGGTAAATAATGGAAAGAATAAATATATCGAAAAAGTATAACGAATGACAAATATAACCCTTTTCTAGCAAATATGACCCTTTTCCGTTAAAAAATCTATTATAACCATAGTTAAGTGGGACCCCAACTAAGCCTTTCACAGTTTTCACTTCTTCAATCCATAGTTAA
The DNA here is from genome assembly GCF_029784015.1 of Lycium ferocissimum. Lineage (NCBI taxonomy): Eukaryota > Viridiplantae > Streptophyta > Magnoliopsida > Solanales > Solanaceae > Lycium > Lycium ferocissimum. Next base: position 3,909,130 of record NC_081351.1, on the reverse strand, counting down.
GAGATTAAATACTACCGTTAGTGGTCGTTTGGTAGGTAGCCAAAATTATCCCGGGATTATAATTCTGGAACTAATTTATCCCATCTCTTGAGATTATTTTATACCATCTTTTAGATGGTATAAAATAATCCCGAGATAAGTGGGATAAGAAGGGATACCCCACCCTTGAGATTATGCTTCATTTTGTATCGTGTTTGGTAGGAGGGATAAATTTATACCTCCTACAAAACACGATACAAAAAATTAGTGCTGAAATATCCCAGCCTATACCATGCACCAAACGACCCGTTATTGCATAAGCTTCCCACTTTAAGCTACCGGAGACTTCAAAGCTCGCCGGAGTTCTGATAATAAAAATGATATTTTTCCTAACTGAATAACCTTAATGAAACCAACAATTTTGGACCTCTCCAATGCTAGAGTCATTGGACCATTTCTTTCTCTACTGTTTCAGCCAAAGAATCACTTCCACAGGCCCCCGGAAGAACTCCATTCTCGGTCCTCATTTCAGATGAAAAACAATTGTCAGCGATGGCAGACACGAGAGGAATTTGATTAAACCCAATCAAATACTTGCTTTTTTTTGTTCATTATGTAAATGCAATACATAAAATACACTTAGTAAGATCCGGTTCTAAAAAATTCAGATCTGAACCATGAACTGTCACAAAGCTTTCCGGCGATTTTCCTAGCGGTGATTACTCATCTTTATCGTCGAAAAAGGTTAACGTAATTAGCAGAGATTTTGAGGAAGTGAAAACTGTGAAAAGCTTAGTTGCGGTCCCACTTAACTATGGTTACAATAGATTTTTTTAATTAATTAATCTGAACTATTGAAATTTAAATTAGACAGGTGTCGGTATCTAAAAGGGCACTAGCTGGACGAAATGGAGGAATCCTCACTCGTGAGGAGCCACGTTTGATATAAATAAGAGTAAAGTTAGTCAAAATCTCTCCTAATTAATATTTTTTCTATTTCAATTTATGTGAATCTATTTCTTTATTAGTCTGTGACAAAAAAAATGACCCCTTTTTATATTTGAAAACAATTTATCTTTATGAAATGATTTATAGTCACACAAAATATATGTGACTCATCTAACACCACAAGTTTAAAAGTCTTCTCTTCTTTTTTAAACTCCGCGCTTAGTCAAATAGGTTCATATAAATTAAAACGGAAGACGTATTTCTTAAGAAGCATGTAAAATAAAAAATGAAAAATACTTTGAGACAGGGGTAGTAATATAATATTTAATAAGTATGAGCATATTGAATTTAAAATTTCTTAAGACGTTAGAATTCTTGTAGAACGTACCATGCTGTTAAATAAATGGCAAAAGTTATAGATAGCCCCCTAAACTTTGCCACATTTTCCTCTGGGGTACCTAAATCGAGGATTGTACCTATTGGGTACCTAAACCAGTCTGAATTTGTACCACTTAGATACTTTTTTATTATCGCCTACAATTATAGAGTGTACCAATGCAAGCACTCGCGATGACGTGGCGAATGTTAATTAGAAGATGACATGTGGCATTTGGCCCACAATAATAATTAAAGGATGAATTATGAAAAAAGAAAATTAATTTAAAAAGGAAAAAAAAAACAATCACAATAGAAAAATCATCAATCTACAATTAACCCACTCGGATTACTGACAAGGAATGCCAAGATTTTTACCTATTTGAAGGATCACGATCGACCAAACAGAGTTGAATTGCAATGAACAAGTGTGTACAAAATTTAGGGTTTGAGACAAGAATTATTGAACTGACTTCAAAGATAGGGAAACGTAGACAGAAGGGGAAAAAGACCGATCTTTTCTCTTTGGTATGGTAAGTAATATTTTGTGCAATTGGGTATTTGCCAAATCTGATCAGTTGACTACCAATTAAACACTATGGAATATGCGCTTAAAAAATCAAATTTCTTGTTCTCTCTTCTTTTTTTCTTTTTGGTTTCTATTAGATTTGATTATTTCTTTTCTTTTCTTTGCTGTAAAATTCTTTTTATAATTTTTAGTATAGCTCTTCTTTCCCAATAAATTCACCCTCCACCAGCCGCCCATTGTCGTTCCCCTCCGCCGTTGCCGTCCCTTTAAACCCGTCATTTTCCGTCTCTATTTTTCTTTGTTTGATTTTTAAATCAGATTGTTTTGTGGTTATCGTTCATTATTTTCGAGCAGACGAGAGAGAGAGAGAGAAAAAAGTGGTTGCGGTCTCCATGTTTTCCGTCGAACAAGATAACAATGGTGGATAATTATTGGATTCAAAGAAAAAGGAGGAGGAGATGGTGGTGTGGTGATGGTGATTTCCTGATCTAAAAAAAAAAAAGATGAAAAGTTGGTTATTATTAGTGGTGGCATCAACAATGATGGTGGTTGCGGCGGCGGGGGTTGGTGGAGGAAATAATGACAAAAACTAACGAAGAAGAAGAGGTTTTTTAAAAAATCAGCTAAAAGTACAACCTTTCACGCGTCTATGGCAAGTGCATTACACACATTTTGCCACCTCAGCAAAAAGTATCTAAGTGGTACAAATTTGGATTGGTTTAGGTACCCAATAGATATAATTCTCAGTTTAGGTATCCCAGAGGAAAATGCAACAAAATTTAGGGGGCTATCTATGACTTTTGCCTAAATAAATTAACAAGACGTCTTAGCACTAGAAAGAATGGGGAACCGTCGCTTTGTCGTTCTTTATCTACCTTGGGTCTCCTTTGCCAGAGGTCTAATATGGGAGTCAAAAGCTAATGATGGCAACAGAAAGTCGGTCCAATTTATTATCAAAATAAGCATGCTGCTGATTATACCCAAATATTTTGTCGCTAATACAATGAATTACAAGATGGACAATATTCCTATAAACAATAATGTACAATCTAGCTGTATTAACAATATAATCTTTTCACATAACGATTCAATTATCACTTTCTTATCGTACCAAACGACCCCAAAACGTTGAATGAGAAAAATGTTGCACATATAATTACTATGAACATGTCAGGAAAGATTTGATATATCTCTATCATTGTAAATGGTAGGTGTGTTTAAAGGTGCAAAGCACTCTTACGAGAAGCTTCGCTTTGTTTAATAAATTCTGCTTTCTTCATTGTCTGGAATATTGCAAAATTGGAATCAGAATGATTTATATTATGTGCTGCTTCTCAGAATAAACCATGGACCTACTGTCACGCCCTAAAAATATAGGGCCGCGTGTCCATGCATCATATATGTCTCGTTCATAATATATGCATGCATCACTTCACAGACATAGTTTCAATATACTCCTTTCATCTCAATTTATACGAGAGTTGACCTGTTTCGGGAGTCAAACAACTCTTTTTTTACTACGATTTCTCCAACTTTTTTCATACATTATGATTTATTAATTATGCATGACTTATCAGTAGTACTTTTTATGTAGTTTTCAAATATGTAAATTTTATTATTAAAATACTCGAATAATTTATGTTTGAAATTGAGTCGAAGGAAAATCAGTTGACTCCCCAAATAGATCAACGCTTATATAAATTGAGATAGAGGGATTAGGTGTTTTGCACGTAAACTTCAGCCAATTAATTATATGAGAAAAATAAACTGAAATTATTTAAAACTTATATATAAGAAAAAGAACCGTAGCATTGACATGTAAAATATGCTGGCAATCTTTGAAAGGCAAAAAATAATATACTATATCGACATAATACTTGAATTCAAAATGATTGGATATTGTCTAAACTTGCAATTTCATTAAGTTAGTTAGATATTATTTGTATTTTTAGTGTAGAACTATCTAAAAAGGTCATATCTTACCTAATAGTTTTTAGTGTAGAACTTTTTTTGATATATGTTCCCATCTGTCAATATTGGTATGTCCCAGAATTCAGATACAATCTCCTATCAGTGTCAAAGATCACAAAAGAGTTGTTTTGTGTAGTATCTTTTTATCCTGACTTTTGTCTATTTCAGGAACTCTCAAATGGTAAGGTGATGGGATTGGTAAGGAGGATCAAGGACTCTATATCTTGCAGACTGGAAGATCTGAAGATATTGTAAATACTAATAAACATGCTATGGCATCAGTAGATGTGTTTCCTAGTAGTTTGAATGCTAATAGCAAGACTGTGAGTTGTTCATCTGTAAATACCTTTGATAAGACTGCCTTATGGCATAGGAGATTAGGTCATGCTCCTTTGAAAGTGCTTGGAAGAATAACTGATTTGAAATGTATGCAATTGAATGAACA
>NC_081351.1:3879645-3904783 GCF_029784015.1 Lycium ferocissimum | reverse complement strand
GTGGATTGATCATCTCTGCATGTGGATGTACGTCGATTGACCGAACGATGTTAAATTATTGTGTCACTTTTGTTATTATCGTATTTCGAGGTCTGCTTTGTTACAACTTCCCCATGACATGTAATTTCGATCCTAACTGTTTGGACATGACTTGGGCATGTTAGTTGTCACAGGTTCATAATATTTCTATAATGCATTATGATTCTGCAGATCATGTGGGTGTTTCTGGAAGCCATCCGTGATGCTGAGGAGTCGATTGGATTGTAGCACACTAACTGGAAATAGAATGTCACGCAGAATTTAGTGAAACACAGAGGCCGCGAATAGCATAGAAAGTTGCTTTAATCAAAGGAAAACCAGACAGTAAATATCATCTGCTGCTTTAAACTTGAGACTAACAGAGAGGATTGCATTTTCGATCATTTGCAATTTAGTTACTTGTATCATGCTAATTTTAAGCCTTGAGCTTAGAGGCTTACCATGAGAACCTATCGTACTACTTTGATACGCTACTCTTAATGTTTTAGAAAGGAGTTTTAAGTTTTGTGCATCGATAGTGTATAATCTTTTTAATCAGTATTAGTTGGCTAGCGACATACGTAACTGTTCATAGCTAGTTTAACATAGTAATCAGGAAACAGAGCAAATAACATATTATATAAGATGGTGCAAAAATTATTTACACTAACATATTATATAAGATGGTGCAAAAATTATTTACACTATCGCCATTTATAAATTAAATCCTTATGAAAAATGGTATCGGAACAAAGTCGATTCCCTTGTCCACCAGTAATACTTGTACACCTTTTTCTCAACCAAACTTTCGCCTCTCCTCTCCCCAGAAAGGTTCAACTTCTGTAGTCTGTAAAGTGAATTTATTGTTTGTTTCTTTCTATTATGATATTCCTATGAGTACTATCAGTCGGAAAATAGTAGATACTGCTAATAAATATCAGATGTTGTTTGCCAAAGGAGTCAACCCTGGCTACTTCCTGGTTATATAGAAAACAAAGTGTAGGGCAAAAGACGTCCAGATCCTCTCTCTAGAGTATACAGGTTTTAGAATGGTGTTGTATTTCAGAGCTTGTATGGTTTTACCTTGCATTATTTTTTCTTCCTTTTGGTCTCTTTATTCGCTGTCATCCTCCTTCCGATGATCTTAACTTATTTTTTATGAGGGTGGCATGTTCGGCCGAGCTTTTATCCACTCAGACTATCCTACGGGGTATTTATATCCTTCTTCTAGTACTTCTATCAAAATCTAGGCAGATAAGAAGAAATTGCCTGGTATTTTATGCATTTACCAAGATTCAGTGCCTGTCTCACATGGTCTTCAATCCAGCTTGATCGACCCTGGACCATACCCTTGAGCCCCGATCATCTTCAACATCTTCTGGGCTCTGCACTTTGGTTTTATTGCTTCTTTCGTAGCCTTTTTTCTTGGTCCTGCTCCATGATTCTTGATCCAGAAGCTCTCTCTCTTTATCCTCCTGTGCATCCGTTCTGGGTTTTTCTTATTTTCAAATCTCTGTTGCGCCCATCAGTGCATAGAACTTACACGCATTAATTTAAAATGTGTAATCGGGCTTCTAACTCATGCCATAGTTCGCATATAATAAATTCAATATCTAATTTTCTTCCTAGTTTGTAGCTTGGATTAAGCTCTGTATTTACGTCTACCAATTATTAATGGGGGTATCAGCTTTAGAAATGATGAGCCCGAAAATGAAGACTACCATCGGATTTTGATTGATATTCAACCACCGGATTGACAAGGGCGTATTTCAATTTTTTCAAAAAAATCTTTTCTAGAATAAATTCGATTCTAACGAACGAATTTGGATTAGAACGAAAAGTAAAAGAGCAAATTGTCAGTGAGTGCACTTATTTAAAAGTTAGATTGACCCCATTTCATCTAGTTAGATTGATCGTTCGTATTTCATCTGCATCAGTATATTTAATATTTCAGACAGAGTAAAACACTCAAAAAAAGTAAACATAGTATCAATTTTACAGCATCATCTCTAAATATGAATATTCCGGTGATAGACGTTTACTAGCATGGGGTGGAAGTATTGAGGTGCACAAGCTGATCGGGATGCTAAAGCCATTAAAAAAAAAAAAAAAAAAATAAAGACAGTAAATAACTTGCATTGTAAGCCATTGGACCAAAGATGCTTGGACAGAGAAGGAGCCAGCAAACAGCATCAACTGGAGTGATCTTTATTCCTATAAATATACCCTCCCCCGCAATAAACAAGGGCTTTTAAGGGAAAACTTAAAATTGTGTTTCCAATCATGTAAATACTCTTCTAAAAATATCTGTGCTATAACTTGGATTCTAACAAGCTCCAACTACTTGTCAAATAGTAGATATAACTCAAAACTATGCTTGTCAATAGTCAATAGTTCACTGATCTTCTCATTCGGAAGAATGAAGATATCCAATAAAAAGTTCCACTGCTAAGCTCTGAGATTAAAGAGAGATGTAAAACAGAGGAGATAGAGTCAATACGAACTTAGTAAAATGTATGCAAAGCATATTAACAATATAGAAAGAATGGCAGTAACAACTGCTGATATAGACAAAAGAACAAGACAACCATTTACTCACCTGCTCAGGTAAGAGTGGTCAGCGGTGTTAATGATAATCTTGTCTCCTTCTACGATGTGTTTCGGTACCTTAAAAAAAAAAAAAAAAGGAAAGATGCAAAGCAGGAAGTGAAGAACTTGCACATCTACTTCAACTATAATTAGTAGATACTGCTTGAGATATATAATTCACATTAGCCAGAATGAAGACTACATACTTGATTAAACAGAAACAAAATTATTCAGTCCGATCCAACTATTAGGCAGTACTTTTTTCAAAGGTCAGAGAGAGGTGGAAGAGACAGGACTGATGCATCCAAAATAAAGAAGATTATAACATTTGTGTTCTTTAGTTTCTGTTTTTCAAATGTGGTGGCTGGTGGGAGGGAGCTTATGGCAACTATTGCCTTGGATGCGCAAAGGTGAAGCAGTTCACAAGTGAGTCCGGAACCTAAATGACCCAAAAAAAGTCAAAAGTAACCAAAGTACCCCATTAAAAAATTACCAAAGTACCTTTAACACAACAATTTGTTGCGTTAAAGGAGTTAACCGTAACGGACGGAGTTAATTGTTGTGTTAAAGGAGTTAACCGTAACGGACGATTAACTCCTTTAACGCAAGAATTTCTTGCGCTAAAGGGGTGCCTAAATTTAAGCACTACTTCTCGCACACTTAATAAATTTTAGGCTAATTATCTAATCTCTTATTGTTTAGTCCATTTAATTGTTAATAATGTGTTATTTAGCTATTTAGTTAATTGGCTTAATTTCATAATGTTATTGTGTTAAATTAGTTATTTTTGTATGTTAATTTAGTTAAAAGTTTAATTAGTTAAACAAATGTTACTTAGTTAAGGGGTGAAAATCATTATTTTAATTCGTTTTGCATACGTTAAATAGTAACTGTGAATTAGTTACATGTTTTTTTGTTAATTAGTTTAGGGGTGAATATCATTAATTTAATCTGCTTTGCACACTTTAAATAGTAAATAGTAAATAGTTAATCCTTAATTTGTTTAGGGTTGAACATCATCAATACAATTTCCCGATAAAGAATTAGTTAATTAATATAATTTCCCGTTAATTGAATTAGTTAGTTAGTTAATATAAATTGTTTAGTTAAGTAATTAATTAACTAGATCTTTATTATTCGTTTTTTACTAACTTGTGTGACACCCTAAATTAATTGTAAAAATAAAGATCTCAACACTAACTAAAAAATTAACACACTTAAATCTAGATCCTAAAAATTTAACACTTAACCCCTAAAAAACAACACACTTAATTCTTAAACCCTAGTTATTTTTTAGGGTTTAGATTTATGTGTATTATTTTTTAAGTTAATGTCGAGATCTTTATTTTTACAATTAATTTAGGATACCACACAAGTTAGTAAAAACAAATAATAAAGATCTAGTCAAAGAAAGAGTTGTTTGACTCCCAAATAGGTCTAACCCTCATCTAAAATAATCTAGCTAATTAATTAGATAACTAAACATTTATGTTAACTAACTAATTTATTTAACGAAAGATTATATTAACTATTAATTCTTTCATCGAGAAATTACATGGTGCTCAACCCTAAACTAAATTAACATACGAAGTTTGTAATGAATATGAAGTATGCGACTAAATTGAAACTTTTGGCATTGGCATGATAATATAAAATTACATGTTGTACGCACATTCATTACATACTTCATATGACATGAAATTACATACTTCATATGTAATTTCGTATTATCATGCCAATGCCAAAAGATAGTTCCCTTTTCTTAATTTAGACGAGAGTGGAGTGGTTAACGACACCCCTACAACTGTTGGCAACTAAAAACTAGATTATTTTTTGGGGGAAACTGGTAGTAAAAGCTAAAAACTAAATTTACCTGCACAGTAAGACCATTGTCCAACAAAACCTTCTTATACCTGTCAATAGAAAAGGTTTCAATCTATTTATCACAGAGATAACAAATGAAAACAGCAAAACCTTTATCTGCAGAAATGTGACTGTTCAATCAGAACTCAAATTAGTGCTGTTAATCCCAGGACTAATTGAAGTGACAAATATAGTCTTTTGGCTATATGAGAAAACAATCATATGAAAGAGAAATGGACATACTGTGGAGTAGCTGACGCCCTCATGGGCATTTCAGATTCAGCAACAGTACATGTTGCTCGTGTAGGAATTGATGCAGACATTGCTCTTCCATCATACAGTTGTACATTGACATTCATATCATCTATGAAGAAAAGTCTTTTATCCTTTAGCACAATTCAGACATTTTATGTCACAACAAAGATAATCAATAATAAAAAAAAATTATAGCAGCACGAATGTTGAAGAAGAAAACGTGCTTAACTTCGTGGAAAATATGCCGATAGGCAAAAAGGAAATAAAGGAACATAGCAATACCTCCTACCCCTAAAAAAACGTTTAGGCAGAACGAAAAAAGAGAAATAAGAAACATTTGCCCATGGAACATCAATAGGAGCTACCACAACTAGGCAGAGACATACTACAATAAGACAGGAAAGTTGAATATTTGATGACTAATTTTTCAACCGCTGGTATCACTCTTGATAAGGACTTGAGATGAATAGAATACTGTCAAATAGGACAATCCCAAGGATAAAGGCAAATACTTCTACTTCATTTCTCGTTCTATAAGATGAATCCAACAATTACTTACCCCTAATAAGCAAGAGTACAAGAGACACAAAACCCCTCTGCATAAGTTGTGGAACTTCAGAAAATTAGATAACGAGTAGGTATATTATCCGACACTTCTAAATATGCCTAACATTTTTTTCCCCTGCCTAACACATTATATTGGAAAAATACTTCCTCTACAATCAATTCAGTCCCTTTCTGAACATATTCATCAAAGTAGTGGAAATAGAATTATTTCAAGATGACTTTTTTCAGGACCTTATCATTTCTTTGTGCAGAGGGCATTATAACATGGAAGCTACTAAAATAAATGCTATAAAGCCATCAATACCATACTAAAAGGTTCCCTCAAGCTCCACACATAACATGGAAAAGTTGATTAGGTAATTTGGGATGTGTTAAAGACGCAATGTAAGAGTGGATGTCCAAAAGGAAACAGAAAAGTACTGTATGGGAAGTAGTCCCCTTAGCACTTCTCTGGATCATATGAACGAGAGATATAAGAGCATATCCGCTGGTCGAGGAGTCCTTTGTACTAACTAGTGAAACTTATGTGTTTTTTTGGTACACTGGAGGACAGATGATTGTGTGCTTTTTATAAAAAATAACTTCTCTTGATATGAAGATTCTCTAATTTTATATACATATCTTGTACAGGGAATGTTTTCTTTTCTTTTATCTAAATATAAGCAAGACGGAATTTATTGGCACAACGATTGTGCATGAGTATTTACAAGAGGGCTACAAGAAACTCAGCCCTGTTCACTTTAGGAGACTGAGGAAAAATCATTCACATTGCTCATTAATTTCTCCCCTTCCATAGTACCCACATATTAATGCAGGAACCATGTCCCAACTCTTTCTTTTCTCCTGCACAACCCTGAATGGACTACCCTGACATCATCTACTCAACTGATCTTGGCAAGGCACACTTGACCTTAAGAAGGCTGATAAGGAACTGCCGTAGCTGTGATTCCAAGGGGAAAAGTATGAATAGGTGGTTTCTCTTTATTTTTTATAATCGATAAATTCCCAAGAACCAGTAGCACACGGTGAGGTCCATATGATTTTACATTCTCAGTGGAAATCAGAAACTTGAGGTAGGAGCTAACAGTTAAAATTCCACTTTTAAAGCTTCCATTTAAGAGAATCTAGGGTGTCCATTTGTACAGTCTCCACATTGTAGTAACTACACTGATTTTCCACCCACCTTCCTTTGAAGAACATCAAGTCTATTGGGAAAAGATGTGGTAGTAAACCCTGCAGCTTTGTCTTGAATCAGGCGTCCAGCTTCCAGATCATTACAGCTGCTCCTAAAATCGATCTCCCAACCCTGCTCTGTTTATACTGAACCACCTGAGCCTCGGTATTCAGATTTATTCTATAGAGTACTGGGAACAGGTTCTTGATAGGTGTACCAGCCATCATGTCAAACCCTAGTTTAGCTTGATTTCTCATCTAATTCCTTCCACAAATTTCTAATGTGTTCCCACCCATAGATCATGTTTATACGGGACATGCACCATTCGTTCTTTGAGCACCACATCTCTCCTTCAACACGTCTGTCCATAGAACTCCTCAAATTGATCACATCTCCATAACAATTTGCAAAACAGGCTTTTCTTTTGCCCTTATACCTTCAGCTTATTAGGGAAAAAAAAGGCTTTCTTATGCCTTTTAGATCCTTCACTAAAAGAAAGGCTTTCAGAAAGTCGATTGACGCAATAAAGGCTTTTAGAAAGTCATTGACGCAATATTTGTCCAAGCTTGATAATTACCTACTTGAAATTCAATGATTTCAATCCCCCACGAATATGATGTTTTTATGTACAAATCCCATGCAATCTGGACAAATTTCTCTATTATGATATTTTTGCAGTAGAAAAGTAGCACAACGGATAAGCATCTCATGTAGGTGACATGTGCATTCCCTATTTTTTTAAAAGGAATTGTGCATTCCCTATTAGAAAGTTCAAAAACTAAATCCCCATCTTCCTTGCCATTCCAGACAGGATTACCATATTCTAAGAAGCTTCATGACTTTTATCTTTAACTAAATAATAGACGGACTTGATCGACATTTTTTCATGCTAAGGTTTAATTGTTGAAAGGATCTTACAAGTTTTAGATAGAAACATAATATTAAAGCATATGAAAATAATGTATAAAATAATCACAAGGTAGATGGCACTGCATAAGAATACCTTGAAGGTAAACATAACTTTCCCCAAACAAGTGTTTTGGTACATCTAGTTGCTCATAGGTCTCAGGCCTGTATAGGATTGAAAAAAGTGAAGAATGGACTGAGATATAGGTTTACTGATATACATGTGTCTGATCATGTCTAAGTACAGAAATCATTCAAAATCTGGACGTGCACACTTAAACTCACTCCATTAGCACAATGTTTCCAGTTTCATCATCTGTATAAAGGTATGTGAAACTCTTTTCTGCAACAAATACTCCTGCACATGCAAGACCAATAATGTCAAGATAAACAGCCCACTCGTCTACAGCAAATACTTAGACGTAGTTAAGATGACTATATAACCTATTAGAAAAGTGGGCTCATGCAACTCATGTTCTTGTCTTCGATGAATGATGTAACAAGGAAGTTTTTCTGGTTTACAAGATTGGTCCCAGTCTTGAATTGGCTTAACACTTGGTAAGCAAGGACAAACCAGTTAGTACGTACCACATGGATCCTGTAATCCTTACATTCCAAATCAGTATGTATGAGCTCTTACAATGTATTATAATGAAACTTCTGAGAAAATGCTTTTTTTCTTTTTGAGATGGAATCTGAGAAAATGTTTTTAATTAAAAAAAAATAAAATTAAATGTATAAAATGATATAGGGAGTTATTCAAAAATAAACAGCTCAACACAACACATTGCACCCACGTAGCCATATTTTCAGTTCACACCCGCAAGTCAACCTTTTTTTTCCGCAACAATGTTTATACACCCGTATACAATATTATACACACAATGTACCCACCTTGTACAAAAGTGTATAATAGTGTATAAAAGGTGTTTATACACATTTTTACAGTATTATACAAAATTATACAAAAAACTGAGTTTCGTCTCCTACAAACTTCAACCCACGAAAACGGGTCAAAAACATTACCAAATCGCCTAAATCTACTTCAGAATAACATCCCCAACAAAACCGAGCATCAATTTGCCATAAACCTCACAGATCACAAAACTCATTTCTGAGTTTTCAGGCTTTTAAAAATCTCAACAATGGAGTTTTTAATTTTTCACTTTAAGTAACCCATTAATGTTTAAATATGTGATGACAAACATGAACATCACTTGCAATCAGTTTCTGAGCATCAAAAAAATAGAAATCATAATCACAAATTAAGAGAATTATTGTCTTTTTCTTAAGTATTTAAAATTATATATAAAATGGTCTAAGTATGTTAAGCTCTGAAAATATAGGCTAGTTTTGGTTATAAGCTTGGACCAAGTGATAAAGAATGTAAAAATATCAATGATATATCAGTATTAACGTCATATAATCTGCTAAAGACAAGACAAGTTGTCAAACATTATTGTCAAATTAATTTACCGCAAAAGCACTAAACTTCTAGCGCCGACCTCTTAAGAGAAGAAAGTGAGTAACCTTCCAATTCTATACCCCCCCCCCCCCCCCAAAAAAAAAAAAAAAAAAAAAGACATTGCAAGCTTAACATTCAAAATTATCAAATTATTTCATTCATCGAGCCCTCACACAATAAAATGCAAAAGCCTTGAACCACATGACACAAATTCCTTGTCAAAAAAGACACGTAATATATTGTGAGAGACGAGTTACAGAACAAATATGATGGACGAATTTCTGTGACTAGAGCTATGAAAATGCATACTTTCAACAGGTTCATCTGTACGAAATCTTTCATTAGACTTGCTTCCACTATCAACATCACGGAGCTCCACCTAAAATGTTTTGGCAAAGAACAAAGTTAACGCTAAGAAATCAAGCTCAAAGTAACAATATTAAAGATGAAAACAGGAGAGTCAAGATAGGTGGACTTTCTTATTTCTTTCAAGTGTTCCATACATGACATCTTATGCCTCTACTTTTACTATTTTACATAGAGGGTGGTGACAAGAGGTTGCCTTAAGCATGACATTAACCATTGAGATCATGGAAGAGGTTATGGAAGTGTGGGAGATCATGGAGGTGTCAGAGTTACCAACATGACGGTGGGAATTACACCTTTAGGAGTTATGGACATCCACTAATAATAATAAAATTTACAACAGTTAAGGAAATAATAAGATGATTAACAGATTTTGTTCAAAGAAACAAGACAAAAAAGAGAAGTTAAAGCATTATAACATTAGCTATTATCTTCAATGATTAGCAAATGTTAGGAAGTTGAGAATCATAGGTAAGCAGCTTAGATGAAGTTTCGGACCGAGAAAGAACAAGGAATGAAATCCCAACTGAATCATAATTCTATCAACAATCAGAACCGAAGTATTGTTATCAAACAAGAGTATTCAAATCTCACATTTGAGGTTGACAACAGAATGGAGGAAGCGACTAAGATTTTGGCTGTTTTTTTTAATAAGGTACTAAGCTTTTAGCTTCTTTTTTACCATGGTATGGATACTAATGCCTCATTTGTTTGCACTTAATGGAGGTCTGAATCTGAATGGTTTAGACCTTAAGCCATTAAGTGCATTTATTTACATTAAGATCTTTTTTTTTTTTTGAAAAGGTAACACTTGTATATTTATCCAAAAATCAGACCTGCCACAAACAGTTACAGGTCTCATAGTTACAAAGGAGTATTCAGAAGATCTTCAATCCTATAACAAAAACTTATATAAAACCTAAGACATCCATAAATGATTCTAGATCTTCCATATACTCCTGTTTACACCAAAAGTAGAATAAAGCAAGACAGTTCATTTCCATCTTCCGTAAAGAATTACACTTATTTTCAAAACATCTAAGGTTCCTTTCACTCCACACAGACCACCAGATGCAAGCTGGTATAATTCTCCATCTCTCTTTGTGGCCAGAAAGGTTGGCATATAACTATTCCACATCTCCAGGACTTGGACTTGAACAATTTTCTCAGGCATTATCCATGTTAACCCTTTCAAATTGATGAATAAACTCCATATCTGAAAGGTGGTCTTGCAGTGAATAAACAGGCGACTTAACAGTCTCTGCTTCTTCACCACAAAAGAAACACCTTGGACTAAAATTAAAACCCCTTTTCATGAGATTTTCCTGAGATAGTACTGCCTGCTTAGCTAGCAGCCAGACAAAACAAGAAACTTTGTAAGGGATCTTAACTTTCCATATCAATTTCCATGGCCAGTGGTCAATCTGGTTTCTGTAAATGTTAAAAGTCTTGTATGCCTCCTTGACAGAAAACTTGCCTAGTTTGTGATTCTGCCAGATTAGGCAGTCTTCATCATCAGATGGTCCCTCAAATTGCAGCAAGGTCTTGTCGAAATCTGCTAGTCTCTGAATCTCCCAGTCATTTAGTAGTCTTCTAAAACTTAAATTCCACCCCTGTTTAGACCACACCTCTGCCACAGAGGCATTTTGTTGCTGATTGAGGATGTATATATATCTAGGAATAAGAGTTTCAAATTACCTTGTTCTAACCAATTGTCTTCCCAGAAGGATATCTTCATGCCATTTCCTGCCTTTAGTTTGCAATTTCCCTTGAGCTTTGGCCATTGATTCCTGATAGCTCTCCATAAACTTGTTCCATAAGTGCTAGTTACAGGTTTAGTTGTCCAGTTGTTTTCCCTTTCATATTTCACACGTATCACCTCTTTACACAAGGATTGTTCAGTGGAAGCAAATCTCCAAAGCCATTTCATCAAAAGGCTTTGGTTTTGAGCTTTCAAATTCCTGATTCCCAGGCCCCCTGCCTTTTTGCTTCCTATTAGAGCCTCCCATTTAACCAGGTGGATCTTCTTAGTGTCACTGTTACCCTCCCAAAGGAAGTTCCTTCTCAAGAGATCCAATCTCTCAATAACTCTCTTTAGGAATAGGGAATAGGGACATCATGTATGTGGGCATGGCATCCAAAACACTATTGATCAGTGTTAATCTCCCCCCCAAGGATAGATATTGGCTCTTCCGGTTCACTAGCCTTTTTTCACATCTCTCAACCACCCCATTCCATATTCCTATGGACCTGCTTTTAGCACCAAGGGGCATGCCTAAATAAACAGTTGGCAATTCCCCAGATCTACCTCCCAGAACCTCAATCAAGGAGGACAAATTAGTTACCTCATTTACTGGATATAAGAAGCTTTTATTCCAGTTAATGTGTAAACCTGATACTGCTTCAAAAAGGATAAAGATCACCCTAAGAATCTTTAGTTGCTCCCTGTCAGCATCACAAAAGATCATAGTATCATCAGCATATTGGAGATGAGTAATCTCCATATCTTCCCCCACTCTGTTAGAAACTTTGAAACCCTTAATCCACAAATTTTCTTGAGCAGTTCTTAGCATATCATTGAGGCCTTCCATAGCAATGATAAATCGGAAAGGACATAGAGGGTCACCCTGTCTTAAGCCTCTCTAAGAGGGGAAGAAACTTGTTGAAGATCCATTAATGAGGACAGAAAACTTCACTGAACTAATGCAAAATTTTATCCACCTGATCCATCTAGAACCAAATTTTAGCCAGAGTTTTTAGAATGAAATTCCAGTTGAGATGATCATAGGCTTTCTGTATATCCAGCTTGCATAAAATACCTGGCTCACTGCTCCTCAGTCTTGAGTCCACCCACTCATTTGCCATAAGAATAGCATCCATTATCTGTCTTCCTTAGATGAAGGCTAGTTGATGATTATGTACCAATTTGTGCATTACCTTCTTAAGTCTTTCAGTCAATAATTTGGAAATGATTTTGTAGATGCTACATATCAGGCTGATAGGTCTGAAATCTGTTAGTTCCTTGGCTCCCATCTTTTTTGGAATCAAAGCCACATAAGTGGCATTAAAACTTTTCTCAAAGAAGCATCTATCATGAAAGTTTTTTACTGCAGCAATCACCTCCTCACCTACCACCGATCATGACTCTGTCTCCACCCAGCCTCCACAATAGTCCCCAATAACTTTAAATACTTCAGATGACCAAAATTGGAGCGGCACACCCACAACCCTAATCCATACAGAGTTTAGTAAATTTTCTTGATCGATGACCCCGACAGAGGGGACCACCATTGGAAACTGATGCAGGATCTTTTCCAGTACCACTCTCCTTTCATAACTTGGTCAGCAGCATCTTTGGAGGCAAATTCAAAGAGAAATCGATCTTCACCCATCTCATAAATGTTAAGTCCATGAACCTGCTTCCATGAAGAGATTGTCCATCTTCGAAGGTCCGATAATGTTGGGACTTCTGACGATGATAAATGGCCAACTAAACATCTATCAAGAGTACCATTCTGGTGGTGTTCCAAGTTCTCCTTTATTTGTATAATTTCTCCCCTCTTTAATGCCGAACCACCAACCACTTTTTGTTTGACCATTTAAAGCTTCTGATTGCGTCTGCGTATTGGAATTCCTTGTCCACCAACCTAGGCTTCCCCACATTAAATTTTTCAATAAAGCTATTGATGAATCTACCAAACTTGTCAGCCAGATATGTCCAACCGGCATTAAAAGATACTTCAGGGATGAGTAGTACAGCTCTCCTCCTTCCACGTAGACTAACAATGCTAATATACCTGCCAAAACCATTAAAATTCCTGGAACAGAATGTCTCTGAGATGCTGTCTCTTCTCTTCCATCTTCTCACCACATTACCTCGAGTTTTTGACGCCTCTCTTAGGTTCTGTACTATCCATTCCATTGTTTTCCTATTAAAGGAAACTGTTCTGATGAAATTCTTACCTCTCAGTCCAGTCAAACCAAGGTTCATCATTGTTCGTCGATCTAAGCACTTATTTGGTCTGAATAGATCTTAATCATTAAAATCTTGAACAAAGTCTTAATATCATTAAGAGGTATTTTGTATAGACAATTTTTACTACTTGCTCCACCCCACCCCCTGCTCCAACCACCCACCCCAACCTACCACTACCCCAGCCCCTAACCAAGCCCCACCACCCACCCCCCGAACTCTACCCATCCCCCCACTCACCACAACCACCAACACCACCCCAAACCCCTCACCCCCACCCCCCATAACCCACCCACCACCTCCATCCAACCTCCACCCTATTCACCCTCCTACCCTTACACCCAACCATCCCCCTCACCACTACCCACCCCCACCCTACCCCCAAAGGTAATTTCAAAATTATTCGAATTGTGTAATCATCAATTACTGACATTGGTAAGCGACCCAAAGCAATTTGATTATAATTCAATTCGTGACGATCATAAGTAGAAAGTTCATATTCTTCGGTCATTGATAAACAATTTGTTAGGCAATACTCAACACAATTACCACAAAATATACAGATTCCAAAATCACCGTATCACCACCACCCTCACAACCCTCCCATCAGCACCCACCCAACCCCACCTACCAACCCCCTAACCCTACCCCCCAAAAACCCACCCACCACCACGCACCTACCTCACCCATCACCCACCACCACTACAAGCATCTCTACCATTACTAGCGAACATAAATGTATCATTTTTTATCAATTAATATTTTTATTTTATTAAATTTGTATTTATTTTCTAATATTTAGTTACTTTTTTATTTGAATTGTATATTTATTATTTTTTAATAAATACATTATGCACATTCGGATGTTGAAAAACAAACAGTCTTAATCATTCAGTGTTCAGATCTAGAGACAACATCGTAATCATCCAAATATGCATTCAGATTCAGACGTCTGAATCTTAATGAAAATAAACGAGGCCTAAGCATCTGGCTATTTTTTATAAGGTAAAGATACTAGCTTCTAGCTGTTGTTGACAACTTATTCTTAGATTAATGTCAATGAAATATTGATACTTCTTTTTCTACGTTTTTTGATTGCATAATAGATAATACTAAAATTTCTGTTATTACTCTCAAACAGATAGGTATACCATCCTGAAGACCAGTAACGCTGCACACTGGAAGCTTATTGCTGAAAAGAAGTCAACAAGCCACATCCAATAGAGTTGGATTAGATGATCAACTACTTGGGATATTTAGATGGTATGCTGCTGACAAGGGTTTTTACAACATTAAGTTCATAAATTCGACATGTGCGAGTTTGATCCACAATCATTTTAGTTTACATTTTTGGGACTAGTGGAGTTTCCTCAAAAATGATACATTAAATTAATAATATATGAGAAACCAGATTCATAAGTTTCTGCCACGATGAAAATAGACTTTATCCATGATAAATTTCTATTCTACAGTACAAGGAAAGTAACTATTGGCTTGAGATAGAAAACAGAAAAGTACATGTGCCATGAACCTAACGTGGTTAAAACTAAGTTGCCACCAGACAGCACAAAATTGGACAACTCTGGGAAATAAAAAGTGGCCTACAAGAAAATCTTCCGTACCCTGCCAGCCTAAAGCTGCCTTCAAATGCTAGGTGCAGGAAAACTAGAAACAACAAACGAATCGAGGTGCTAACCTAGACAAAAGATGTCCAATATCTTGTGGTTCGAGCTCAGCTGTAGATTGCTTACTGCAACCAGTGTTGTCCAGATGGATGGATCAGATAGAAGCAAAGGCAACCAAGTCTCAGTCATGAAAGGTAAATAGGAGTGAAGGTATGTACTTTACAGTGGGAAGAAGCTAAAATAATAAAAGGAAATGCTCATCTGATACTATTTGCAAATTCATGTATATGATTAACTAATCTTATGTGATTATTTGCATAACATTCTATACATACAAAGAAAGAATCATATGTGATTATGTAGCGCACATAATCACATAAGATTGGTGATTTGAAGGTTGTATTTCACAAAATAGAACAAAAGATGAAACTGTTAAATTAGAGAAAGAATCTCAGCAATGAGAAAAGCGACATAATTTTAATAAGATTGAATAACAACCTGTATAATAGCTCCTCCTCTTCCTTGGGTTGAGTGTTGTGCCTTTACCACCTAATCAATTTTTTATTTCATTAAAACAATTCGCCTTTACTTCACTACAAGAAAGCAAAAATTGCATAAAACAAAGGAAAGAAAAAAGACAGCTATATGCATAAACTAACCTGATACATCCTTCCTGGGGAAATCGATAGCCAAAAGAACAACACATCATTATTGGTCTATGCGTATATAGACATATACAGAACCATAGAACAGAAATGTCAGCAAGCTAACCTTTTTTTTCAATCACGTTTCCTGGCTTCAACTGCACAAAATAATATGAAGGTGAGCACTTGAATAATGAGAAAACAGAACTTACATAAACTTCTATGCTAGCCAGTGCATATATTAGCTTCATTCAAACTTAAAATGAAGCCTAAGCACACAGTAGAATAAATTAATTAATCAATCTACATGGCAATCCCAATCTAGTTGAGATTAAGGTTGTCTAATGGGACGGGATATCCCGTCCCGTCCCATTAGCTTAGTGGGATGGGATGGGCCTAGGGGTTTGTCCCCCTGCCCCGGTCCCCCCTATCACGTTAAGAAATCGTCCCGTCCCCAGTCCAGTCCCCGATCAATTAGAAAAATCGTGTTTGTTTGTTTTGATTTTGCAATACTATCAATTTAAGTTTGAATAGTCAATTTACTAAATTTATGTAGTCTTATATCACACTATCAGTTTTTTAATATTTTTTAGTGCTTAAATATTTTAATTTATACAAATTTTTAAAAAATCCCCGAGCCTTCCCGTCCCCTTAGCTTAGTGGGATGGGACGGGCCGAAGAGTTCATAACGCCAGTCCCCGCCCGCTAAGGTCCGGGTCCGCCCTATCCCGTGAAGAAATCGTCCCATCCCGTCCCTTCCCGTTAGACAGCCTTAGTTGAGATCGGCGATACGAATTCGTATATATTCCACTTATTTTGGTCTACTCAGTAAAGTTACTGATAGGATGAACTCATCCATACTCAGCACACATATTACACTCGTATGAGAAGGAGCAAAATTGCAAAATTAATGACACTATAAACAATCATTACCGGTAAATACCAATTGCTAAAACATTAAGGGGTCGTTTGGTAGGGTGTATAAGAATAGTACTAAATATGGTGTACTAGTAACGTTGGGATAAGTTATGCTGGATTAGTTATGCTATTTGGATTGTTGTACTAAGTAGGCGTTTGGCCATGAAAATCAAATATTTTTTCCTTTATTTGGAATTTTAAAGTTGGAGTTGTGTTTGGTTATAGTTTTTGCAAAGAATATTTGATTGTTTGAATGCATTGAAAGTGAAAACAGGGTTTAGGTGTTTTGTATTTGAAATTTTCACGGCCACATGCTGATTTTCAAATAAAGTGTAAAAAAGTTTTCAGGAAAAAGTGAAAATTTCTCGTGGCAAAACGGGTCCTTAGCGTATATTAGAATAGAAATAGTACTGGTATGTTATACTGTTACATATAAGAATAGTAGTAAATAGGGTAGGTGTTTGAAAAACACTACCGATACAAGAGATTAATAACACCAAAGCTAATACATGTATTATTTTCTCTAATACATTATAGTTATAGCAAAGTTAAAACTTACATCGGCACCGCGAAATTTGGCACCGCGGAGTTGAGTAGCGGACCATGGCGAAGCAAACAGAGATTCGCTATTTGGAAGGCAGTGTTTGGATTGAATGAAAGTGGAAACACCTCTTGAAGAAATCTTTGTGGAAGAAGAAGAAAAAGCAACTGACCAGAGAGCACGGGATAGTCTGTTGGTAAGAACTCGCATCTTTTTGTTTTTCTTTGGACAGAGAAGAAGGCGGCTTTGGGAAATGGGAAGTTGAAGGTTATATTTGTCCGGGTTGAGAGGTTAAATAAATGGAGTGCGAAACCAAAATGACCCAATAAAAACGAACTTGACAAAATACCCCAGAAAAAAATGATATAATAGTATCTTTAACACAGTATTTTTCTAGAGCGTCGCAACGCTCAAATCCCAACAAAATTCTCAATGACCATGCCTCGAGTAGGTGCATACACTTGCGAGCTTATTGTACAAAGGATTAGAAAAGAAAATAACAGAATGCTTGCAAAGACGTTGTAAATTTTACATGCTAAAGTTGGCCGAAGAACAAGCATCATCAACTAGTAGGGAACTAACATCTACAGAAAGAAGATCTGTCTTAAGAAACCCAAGATATTTATCTGAGGACGGTATTGAAGACTTCAATTCTAATGATGATTAAGAATATTGTGATTTTAGTTATATGTTTAATTTATGATGATGTTGTTAGTTTGAAGAATATTAGTATGTTTAGTTTTGCATCAACTCAAGGGCATGAATTGATGAATGTATTTTAAGTTTTTTCTTTTTTTGATGATTGTATTTTAACAAGTTTGGGTTTGTTATTAATGAACAAGTTTAAGTATTTATATTGTTATGAATGATGCAATTTAATTATTTTGAGATTGGTATGAATGATGCAATTTTGACTAAAAAATAGTAACACGCTTAAATCTAAACCCAAAAATATAAATAACTTAAAGCTAATGACAACAAGTCTTCAAACAAAAATAAACTTCGAACACTTTTCAATCATTAAAATGACAATCCGAGTTTTGCTTATCCTTGATGTATTGAGCCTATCTTATTAATCGCACAAAAATAAAGAGGGTTCTATATAAAATATTCAAGTTTCGGAGTCTCGAAGCATGATTAATCTATGGCTAAAGTACGTAAAAAAGTGTGAAAATGTAAAACAAAACAAAAAAACAAGAAAAAGGGAGCTCCTTTAACACAGTAAAATACTGCGTTAAAGGTACTATTGTATTATATATTTTTTTCTGGGGTATTTTGGTTCAAGTCCGATTTTATTAGGTCATTTTGGTTCCGAACTCAAATAAATGTGATGTGATTTACTTCCTCCCCGCGCAAAATAATTAATTTTTGAAGTGTAACACAAACTTAAAAAATAGTAGTATATATATAGACGCGCTAGATTCCATTAATTCTTTTTGACTTATTATCGAGTCTATCTCTATTTCGTCATCACTATCTTGCATATCTTCTAATATTTTATCGAATTCGTCTGATTTCTTTTGGTATATATGTTCTCTATATCCTCAATTATTAGTTCGAGCACACAATTTTAAAATGACTTATGATTTCTTCTATTGTTAGGTCTCCTAACTTACACCCTTTGCATCTAAAAAGCATAGTTTTTGTTTTCTTTTTGGAGTCTTTTTGCTTCTTCTATAGCTATGTCTACCGCAAACTCGTCTTGTATTAGTTCTATATTCATAAAATTTGATTCTGTAATTTCATTTTCGTCTAAAGTACTTTCTTCTTCTATGTGATACCAAAGTGATACGGGGGTTATATTTTTTGTTTCAATAGAAATATAAATATGGCTAGCAATAATATTTTAAACAATCCCTTGTCTTTCACTCCCTCACCCCTTGATTCTCTTTATCATGTAGGTGTATTTCTTATTTTCTGCTTATTCTCCCAATTTTTACGTTTTTTTTTTTTTAACTCTGTTCAGTTATGAATCTTATTACATCGTTCATCTCTTTATCTTATCTTGGTTCTTAATATCCTTTTCTTTAACCACTTGCCGGTTACACGGCCAACATCGTACCTTATCATTTGGACATTAAAACGGCCTTTCAAACACCTAGGAATTTACGGGTTAATCCATTGAGTCTATTAAGAAATTAAGAGAATAACCATATACTAAGAGTAATAGATTCATAATAATAAGTAAGTAATTACTCAAACATTATCAACATAATATTTTAATTAAACATAAAGTAATTTTCTATTAGTGTGAAGTAGTTTTCGGGTTCCCCGAAAGGGAAACCTCTCTCCATCTTCAAGTCATGTAAGTTTTCATCTATGTTGTCTGTACTAATCTCCCTACTATGTAAATTATTCTATGTTTAATTAAAATATTATGTTGATAATGTTTGAGTAATCTTTACTTATTATTATGAATCTATTACTCTTAGTATATGAGCTATTCTCTTTAATTTAATATACTCAATGGATTAACACAATAAATTCACTAGGTGTTTGAAATGCCGTTTTAATGTCCAAATGATAAGGGACGATGTTGGCCGTATTAGAGGGTGGTTAAAGAAGAGGGGATAAAAACCAAGATTAGGAGAAAGATGAAGAGATGTAATAAGAATAGCTAGCATTCAAAAAAAAAAAAAAAAACGTAAAAATTGGGAGAATAAGCGAAAAATAAGAAATACTGCTACACAGATAAGAGAATCAAGGGGTGAGGGAGTACCGAGTAGGATTGTTTAAAATATTATTGCTAGCCATATTTATATTTCTATTGAGACAAAAAATATAACCCCCCTATCACTTTGGTATCAGAGCAAGAAGATATTTGGACCTAAACCTATATCTTAAACCTATATTTTAGACAACATTTTATGAGAAGATCATTTTTTGCTAGACTAAAAAAATGACTTTATACTTTTTTATAGACAAGATTATATGAGACAACATAGTTTTACTCAATATAAGTTATAATTATCGTATGATATATTTTACCCAAAAAGACTTACAAATCTTAGACAAACAAGAAAGTTTTTAGCGAATACAGATACATAGACATAGACATAGTAATAATATAACAATACTAAGTTTAGAAAATAATTTTAATTGAGAAATTTTTTCATCAACGACGAGATAGTTAAGATATTATAATATAACCTATATATATATCAAATAACACTTATTAATAATTTCATAATCTTAGAAATAATAAAAGAAAATCGAAATAATAGTTTAAAAGTAATAAGTGAGCGCGTTATTGTTAAGTGAGAAAAGAGAAAAAATAAAAGAGCCCGCTAAAGAAGTTGAAGAATTAATAGACCAATTAAAAAAGGTAGAAATAACCCCGCACACCTATATATATATATATATATATATATATATATATATATATATATATATATATATATATATATATATATATATATATATATATTAAAATAATATAAACTTCAAATTGATCAAAGATCTTTATTGAAAGACTTTTATACACCTTAATAAGATCTAATTCTATTTCTTATTGAATCAACTACCTACGGAACGTAAATATCTAATCCTATTTCTAATTGCACTGCCTAACAGAATATAAGCATTATCCTATTACGACTACAGAACCTAAGGATTATCAACTCAACTAGGAAATTAACTCACGTTTTACATTTGAGTATCTCCTTTTCTTTTTCAATTTGAACGGTATCCTAATTTAATTGGATATGGGAGTCAATCACTTCTATTATAAAAAATAAAAATAAAAACTCATTGTTCCCATTCTCCATAGTAAACTTAGCTTTAGTACTACTTCAGAAAGAACATAACAAAATTCGGTAAACTTTTTGAAAGGTATTATTTCTTTCAATTATTATATTTTTTTTTCAACTTTATGTAATTTTTCGGGTGCTAACGCTGGGGAATTTTAATAATAATTTTGGCTTTTGTGGAAGTATTATTAAACGTTTATACGGGATTACGGCATTGGAATTCATATTAGTTTGATAACAATGAGACCCAGCTAAGGCCCATGATGATTACACAATCATATTACGTGGTATAAACTTATTATCAACTTTAGAGGTCTCTGCATCAAATTATCAATTATATTTAGACTATAGAAGCAGTTGAATGTTTAGATTTTATTTATGCATTTTGTAGCATATGAAGCAAGATATATTCGTGTGAAGCACGAACATAAAGACTAGTATTATTTTAAAAGCACGAATATAAATGTTGGTTGACTAAGATATCCTTCAAATATTGAACGACTTTTATACCCTTAAATTTTAAGTTAAGTTAGGATAAAATTGTAATCACCATCAATATTTAATTTTGAATTAAGTAAAATTTAGGATTTTGAGGTTAGTTATGAACTTCCCACTAGAAAGCAAATAATATGTAGGCATACCTAACGTATCCTAAAGGGTTAAACTATTTACATTAATTTTTGCAATAACAAATAAGAACAGGACTCAACTGAAAATACATATTAACTAGGAGGAAGAATATTTAGTAGAAAGGAATTTAACTAATGCAAACATTAATTGAATTCTAAATGACCTAATATTACGGACATTGAAGTGAAGTTATGTCACGACCCAACTAGAAGGTCATGACGGGCACCCAAGGCTAGCCCACCGAGCACCACCTTCCCGACTTATCATCAAACTCAACCTGGACATACTCCATCCTCAACACAAAGCTTATTACGAGGAGATCTTCGTTTATTCCTCAAAACACACACACACACACACACACACACACACACACACACATATATATATATATATATATATATATATATATATATATATATATATATATATATATACACACGTATACATAAGTCCACAAGGCTATAAAATGATGTACGGAATATACACTGAAGAGATCTCATGACATCTATTACCCACACATATGTATCTACGAGCCTCTAACCCGGAAGCGGAAATCATAAGGACGGGACGGGGATCGCCGTACGGCCCGAATATGCCACGAAAGAATATACACGAAGCGGCAACTCCGGAGTAGTGGAGTGCTCACATATCTGTGATAAAGCTCCTATGTGTACGTGCTTATCTCCGCTCGTTCATTGCGGTTGTAGGCAACGGCGTCCAAAAAGAAAGGACGTCAGTACAAAAAATGTACTGAGTATGTAAGGCATAATCGATAACATAATAGGAACATGAAGGATTACATGAAATAGAAGAATCATAAGATAGGGGAACTATACATATACCTTGGAGGCATCTATCATCCTTATTTATATTTTTCTTATAGAAGCTTTTCATACATACGCATACATACATTATAGTACCATACCCGACCGTAGAGGTTCGGTGTCTTACGTACCCGACCATAACAAGGATTCCGTACCCGGCCCTATCGAGGCTCAGTGTTATCTGTCCCCGGCCCTACCGAGGCTCAGTGTTATCCGTACCCGGTTGTAGTGGTGTGCGCGCGATAGATATCATACCCGGCCATATAAGCTCGGCGTTACTTGATAGCCATACATATATATACACACATACTTAGGCGTACATAAGTATCACCAACATCATCATTATCATCATTATTTTCGTTGTATCTTTCCTTATGGGGTCAACTATTATAGGATGGAACTAATGGTATCATGAGAATATCAAGAACTTTAAGCTTTGGCCCTTCTGAAATTGAAACCATCCTTATAATCATCTTCACTATCATGATCATCATCACTATCATGTCTTACTTTAAAGGAATCACAACATGAAATGAGGCCAATTATGGTGAATGTAATCAAGAATCATATCATGAGAACCTCTAAAACTTTTAGGCTTTAGCATCTTAGAAATAGAGTCATTATCGCTATTGCTATGAGGAGCTACTTGCCAAAGTAGTGCAAGAATATGGGAAATTAGGAACTTCTAGCATCTCTAGAATTGAATTCATCATAATGATCGTTACCACTATCGTCAGCAGGAACAATGTCAAGGGATCATCGCGGATCATGAGCTCATAGTATTTGTAGGGGTAGGAATATCATGGATATCATGTGTGGGTTTAAAATGAGGAAATCATCCCTTTAGAAAGAAGGGTTAGCCTTACATACCTTTACATCTTCTTAACTACTTTAGCGTTCATCTCCCAAGCTTGAGAAATCTACATTTAAAAGGATTCATACCATGGTTAAGCTTTAAGGACACTCTTAAATTCAAGCTAGAATAATTCATGAGCTAACAAAAATTAGGCAGCATTTCCCCTATTTCATCAACTTCCACCCCACTTAAGCAAACCTGACAACTATAATAACATCTACAATATCATAATCAAGTAGTCATATTCCATTAAGTCTCAAAATTCATTCTCATATTCAACTTATATCAACAACTTCACCCCAACCCTTTGCACAAATGCATACAACACTTTCTTGTCATCATTAGTACCCTTCGTAATGAGATTATGCTCATAACATTCTAACAATGATAACCCAAGTTAAGTTACTACTCAAAATATCATGAAATCTACATTTTCACTTCATCTTCTACTTTATTCCCTCATCCAAGTTATTCAACAACCAAACATACTTAATAACATGAAATAGACATGAAAACTAACCTTTTATCTCATAAGAACGAGCTTTGGACCAAGTTACCAACTTGAGTGAAACCCTAGCTTCAACACCAAAGAGATTCTTGAATTCTACAAACCCTAACAAGCTCCTTAGCACTTGAATCTCTTAATTCTTGATATTTGATCTTTGATTTCTCTTGAGTTTGAGTGGGATATTCTTGAGAGAAGGTTCTAGAGCTTTTAAGAGTTTTGGGGACAGTGGGAAATGAAAATTTAGACAAGGGTCATCTATATAAATAAAATGGACAAAATACGCCTGACCAATTTATACGACCACTTATACGGTCCGTATAACTTTATTCGGTCCGTATAAGTGGTCGTATAATCCCACCAGAAGTTACCTTTCTCTGGACCAGTTATACGGACTACTATATGGGCCGTATAAATTTATACGGTCCGTATAACTCAAATTTTTCCGAAAACTTCTCTTGTCGATTCATTCAACCTCCAATTCTTATGGAACCTTATTATCACTTATATAACACTTCATTAACCATCTAGGAGGCCCTACAGCTCTTCTTCAAGACATTACTAAATAATTATCAGCTCAAATATTGCGAAAACCTTTCCAAACATAACTTACATTTCACTTCCTTTGACGAACTTAGTTTTAATAGGTTCATATGACTTCAAATCTTATGGTTTTACCGCAAAACCTGCAAATACTCTCCTTAATCTCATAAGGGCTCCATGTTCACCTTGAGCTCGCGTTAGTCTACCCATAATGCAACAATCCGAAATCTCCGAGATGTAACAAGTTACTAACTATTCATATAGACTTTTACTAGCATTAAGCTTGAAAAGAATTTTTGATTTGTTGTCAAAGAATTTTTGATTTGTTGTCAAAGAGTGTTTAAGATTGGATATAATTGTAATATACAAAAAATAAATTCCACATATCTAGGACTTTGATTTGAATAAGATAAATAATTTTTATCTGGCTACAATTCTAAAACTACCATCCTAAAATTAATATACTAACCCACGTCATGACTATTGTGTACAATCTTGTGATCGTTCTTTTTTTTTCTTTAAAAATAATAATATTGTAAAGTAGATTATTTTGGTAGAAGGAATAGAAATAGAGACGTAAAAAAGATTTGGCTAGCAACTTTTTGTGCTCAACATTAATTTGTCTTTCACTCTGATTTTGGGGTTTCTTCCCAACCTTTTGGCGACTCGAGAGAAGATTAAGATGAAGAACTGGATGTTGATTTTAAATTTTATGAAATACCTTTTTTTTTTTGAATATTACTCACCTCCTTTTTCTTTTAAGTATTTTTTGATCGCCAATTATTGGGGGGACATAATTCAAATAAAAAACTTTATGATGGAGATTGGAGAAGATGTTGTTTGCTGGCTTTCGATTGGCGAGAAATAGTCGTAGGATCCTCTTAAAGTAGTTGTGTATGCGTAAATTAAATTGCTACAATTTTAGTATCTAATATTTTTTACTATGATTCCTTTAGGGGGTAAGGACGTTCAAGAAAAAACATATTAAAAGCCGAAAGGGCCCAAAAGTTGATTGCTTTTTTCCCCTTAACCATTTAATTGCAAAAAGTAATTTTGTTAAATGCGATTCAAATTATTGCAATTTTAGGGAAACCCAAAGATCCAAATAATCTAAAAAAACCCTTTTT
>NC_081351.1:3858855-3879545 GCF_029784015.1 Lycium ferocissimum | reverse complement strand
TCCAAATTTCCCAAATTTTCGGAAAAAACTTTTTTTTTTGATTTGCTTGACCCCGAATCTTCCATAGCTTATTATATGAACTTAAACCCTCGTAACCATAAGGTTGGGCGCATATAATCTCATATATCCTTGAAGGTAACTCGAAAGAACCGTACTTAAAACAACCAACGCTTATAAATTTCCACGTACGATCCTACGGGGTGTAACATTATTGGTTGTTGGTATTGTGATTTCGGGCTAGGCATATAAACAGGGGAGATGCTGTCCGAATTTTGGCAGATTCAAAATGGATGTAAATTAAAGGCTTAATACAAGTGTATGATGGTGAGCCTAACAATAGTATGAATTGTTTTATATGTAGATTATGAGACTACAAGCGATCGTAAATAGATTGCAAGGCAAGAGGTAGGTTGGAAAGTCCAGAAGTGAGCTTTCAGGTATGTTAAGACTAAACCCCCTTCTTTCTTAAGGCATGATTGCTTTGTTGCGAATCTGCTTCCGGGTATGTTAAGGCTAAACCCCTTTCTTTCTTAAGGCATGATCTCTTTGTTGCGAACCTAGATATGATATCCTCAATAACCCTATTTCTAAAATACCAAAGCTTATATTTTCCGATGTTACTGTGATATGATACCAATTTGTCACACCCCCAAGGAAGAGTATGACGGGCTCCGACTCATAATTTATACATTTTTAGATTGTAAAATTCATTTATTTTAAAATGAAGGAACTATATAAGGGCGAAATTTTGTTACTATAATTCTTGATCCTGCTCTTTGTTTTTCTTCTTCTTCCTCCTACCAACTTTATTGAGTTGAGAGGTTAATTAAAGAAATTATAATGTGATGTAATTTATAGGAAAAAGAGCAATTTAGACCTTGTATTACTGCATAATTTCAATTTTAGTCCTTGTGTTATTTGATTATGTATAGTTAACCTTCAATTATTTGAAACGTGTCATTTTGATCTTTGACGTTAACGGAAGTTAAAGCAATCGTTACTAAATAATTATTAGAAATATATTTAAAAATAAAGAATTAGTGATTCTAACTGCTTGAAGTTCTGTCGGTGACGTATATGACGAGGAACTCATCCGCCGACCACGTGTTCTTTCAAATGTTGGTTCATATTCTTAATGGGTTTATTCTCTCCCCACCCACTTTCGGAGTTTCAATATGATGAATTTAAATTCTTAGAAGAAGAAAAAAAAAGTTTAGTTAGATTTAGTGATATCTTGTAATTACTTCTTCTTTGTTGTTGTTGTGGGTATTAATATTTTGGAAAAATGTTTCTACTTTGTTATGCAGATGTAGTTATCAAACATTGATGTTAAGCTTTTGCACTTTTTGTATTTGTAGAAAGCACTTGGTAATTGAATGTTAAATTGATGAAGAAGCATCAACAAAAGTTGAGCCCATTTTGTCCTCCGTTTGCTCTGTTCTTGGTTTATTAGCAACTCAATATTCCTCTCTTTTTCAGTGGTTACAAATTGACTTATCTAGGTTAAATACAATTGCATTTTGAAAGGTTTAGTAGGTGGCCGAGCTCTTAGGTCTATCAATGTTGTCCTAACAACTTTCATCCTTTAAATACTTTAATCCTTATTTGTTTTAATTCTTTTTTTAATTCAAATATTTTAAATAATGACTCTGTTAAATAATTAAGTTTGTTAACTTCAAGAGTCAAAACCACACGTTTTAGATAATTGAAGGTAAAATGTAAATAGTCAAGTAACACAAGGTTTAAAATTGAATTATACCATAATATAGGGACCAAAAGTGCTATTTTTCCTAATTTATATAAGGGCAAAATTGGTTACTAAAATTTATAGATCCTGCTCTTTTTTCATCTTCCTCCTACTTATTGAGTTGAGAAGTTAATTAAAGATATTATAATGTGATGTAACTATATAAGGGTAAATTTTTCGACCGTGCTCATTTTTTCTTCTTCTTCCTCCTACTTATTGAGTTGGATGTTAATTAAAGAAATTATAATGTGATATAATTTATATAAGAGCAAAAAAATTTTGCTACTATAATTTATAGATCCTTACTTTCTTTTCTTCTTCTTCCTCCTAGATTGAGTTGTGATATTGATGCATATATATTTGTAACGACCCGTTTAGTCCTTATTGCTTTTTCGATGCTTTTGACCCTTTCCCGAGCTTTGTTAGCTCACTTTTGACCCGAGGGGACCATTGACACACATCCCGAGGTCTTTAGATATGATTTGGGCGATTTTGTGGAATTTGGGCTTAATGCGAAAAAAGGTTGACTTAAAGTTGACTTTTGGGTAAACAGGCCTTTATCGGAATTCCGTTGATTCCGAGAGGTTCGGATGATCATTTGTGACTGGTTGGTAGGTTTGGTTAGGTTCCTAATGTACTCGGGTGTGTTTTGGGACTAGTGTTGGATAGTTGGTTTTGGGTTTTTGAGGGTTGACTTGGTCAACGAGACCCCCGTTGGGAAATTCGAGGCCACGGGTGAGTTCGTAGCGTGTTTTTATCTATATCTGCATATCTGGTTTGTGTGTATAGGGCCTTGGGTGATAATCGAATTTCGGAATGAGTTTGTGGAATTTAAATTATTTCTGGTTTCTGGTGTACCGCAATAGCGACACCAGTACTACAATAGCAGCACCGTTATAGCGGTGGCCACACCGCAAAAGGGACTAAGTACATTTCTAGGTAACCGCTGTAGCAGTGGGGTGATCGCGGACGCGGGACCGTTATAGCGGTCTCGTGATCGCAGAAGCGGTTGACGGGCAGTTTCTTCATTTAATGACTTAATAAAACCCCAACCCTTATGTCATTAGTCTATTCTCATAACCTTAAGATTTGGAGGAGAATTTAAGGGTTTTGGGGTAGATTCTTCATCAAGGTAATTCTCTTGGTCTTAGATTCCACAAGTTATTATTCCTAATCATGATCTAATGCTAGAAATCTATAGAATCAAAGAGGGATTAAATGGGTTTTCATGAAAGTTTCTTAAAAAGGGGTTTAGATTTCCTAAGTTGATTATGTTGATGAAATTGGCTAAGATAATCATAGAATTTGATGTATTCAATGTTATTAAGCATGTACCAGCCATTATTAGAGGTTAATTCTTGAATTGAAAAGCTAGGGTTTATACCCAAATTTGGGGGTTTTGCCTAGAATCCGAATTTAAGTGATTTATTAGTGCTTCTAGCTTATAATTGATGGGAATTGATCACCTAGAACATTAATTTCATGTTGAGACCTATAGATTCCTTATTCCATCTTTCTAGTTCATAAACCCTATTCCATAGGTTGGATTTGGGTCTTGAATATAAGTAAGGTTTGAATGATGTTCTTCTTGATTCTAATTTCATGATTCAGATATGATTAGACTGCTATTATCTCGAGGCTCAAAGGAAAGGAAAGGAAAGACTAAGGTTTGACTATTGGAGACTTTGCTGCTCGGCTCTCCAGGTAGGTTACAGTTTACCTTATGGTGAGACTTCGATTAGCGAAGCGTATGTTTAGATGATATTGTCGGAGAATGCATGTAAACCTTCGGTGTATGAAGTTGGGTTGGATATTGTCTAAGGTTGGGCCTTGTTGTGTGATTTGGGGGCTAGTCACCCTGATGCGTTGTTGACTTATCTTGTTCTATTTACTTATTGGCTCGTTGCCATGTTGAGACATCGGATATTGGTAATTAGTGATATATCATGGTTATGATTTTGCGGTACTTTACTTGATTGATATTGAGATGAGAATTGTGATCCATTGTGGCTTATGTAGCCTTATTCTTGACATTATTGTGTGCCATGTGTGGTACTGTTTGGGATTGAATTGATTGTTGATATTACATTGCATCTTATTCACTTTTCATTTCCATGATACATTAATATTGCATGGTTATGGTACGTGATGATAAGTGAGATAGTGTAGGCTCCGAAGTCTTTGCTTAGAGCGTAAAAGAGAGATGAGAGTCCGTGATCCGAGGTCATCTACCGGAGCGGAATGAGTGTACGTTGCCGGAGGTCTCTTCTTTGAACGGCGAGTGCTTCTTTGCCGGGATCGAGAGAGTGCTCGTGATCCGAGGTCATTTTTTGGAGCGAGTGGTACATGGACTTCGCGGGTCCCTCATGAGTTGTGCTGCCGAGATGTGATGTTCCATTGTCAAAGTACATTTGTACGGTGCATATGCATTACATTCATCATACATACATTATTGCATTGCATTGTACCTTTGGTTTCCAGTGATATGTTGTGATACGATTGTGATATACTGGTTCAGAATGATTATACTGAGACTTGGCACAGTTGGGCTTTGATGCTATAACAAAGGTAGGTGCCTGCACGACTTAGTGAAAATGGGTCGTGACAATATTTTATACGTAATCTTGTTTAGCAGGATTTAGAGGTGAATAGCGATGACGTTTTTTTCAATCTTTACTAGATTACAACTTTTAAACTTCATAGTTTCTACCTACATCGATATCACACCCCTTCTAACAGAGGATTGGCTAATCTTGAAGTGAAAAAAGTAGTTTCGAAACAACAAGTTCCCAGGACACAAAAAAAAAAAAAAACTAGGGTCATGACTACGCCGGCCGACGGCCAACCTCCTACGAGGGTTGGCTTGCCAGCAACCATTAACAATACTCCAAATACTACCAATACCAATCCCACACCAGTGAATTATGCGAATGTGTCACAAAATACCAGTGCACAACATATTCCGGAACCTATAGATCTAAAACCTATTATTTTATTAGATGGAGAACCAACTGCCACATGGTCAAAGGAGGAGTTTGACCTATTAACATTGAGACAAAACCTGCAGTTTGCAATAGTAGCAAAATTCTCTTATGGTAGACCAGAATTGAATGAATTGAGGACGATTCTACCGATCTAATTGAAGATTAAAGGAAAATGCGAGATTGGATACTTGGAGGAACGTCATATTTTGATTAAATTATCATTATTAGAAGATTATTCTAAATTAATGTCGAAAGCATGGGAGTTAATGGTGAGAAATATATACTTTCCTCTAAGATTTTTTGAAATGGGATCCATTGTTTAATCTTGATAAGGAAATAACCATAGCCATTGCATGGATATCTTTTCCAGGGCTACCAACAAATCTTTTTGATAAGGTACCAATGTTAACATTAGCAAGTGTAGTAGGAACTCCACTTGTGATTGATAAGCCCGCAACAGATCAAACTAGACCTAGTTGTGCTAGGATCAAGGTGGAGGTTGACTTGCTGAAGGATCTTCCTAAAAGGATACAAATCAATTGTGTGGATGAAGAAACGGGGATAAAGACATCAAAATCGCAAAAAATCCAATATGATTATTTGCTAAAATATTGTACTCATTGCAAGTTGCAGAGACATGATGTTCATGGATGTTGGATACTACACCCAGAACGTAGACCAAAGAAGGAGGAACAAAGAGAGGAGGGGAAACAGACAGAGAAGGGGAAAGCAAAGGAGGAAACTAACAAACCTAAAGGAAAACAACCAACAAGTGAATCAAATCAAAATGGTGTATATAGAAATGGAAAATTGGTATATGAAAATTGGAATGTTGTGCAGAACATTAAGCAGAAAGAAAAAGCAAAAGAAACAATGCAACAGGGAGGCAAAATCAGTGATAAAAGATTTCTAAGCCTTTGGTGGAATTAACTGAAGAGATGCAAGAAAGGACTCCCAAACACCAGAAAGAACAACAGAAGCCAAGCAATGAAGAGGAAAAAGAGACTTCTAAGCCTTGGGTAGAAGCGTCCTTTGAAAAAAAAATAAATAGATAACAACAAAGATACTGAAAGGAAAAAAGAGGAGGAAATAGTGCAAATATCAGAGAAGCATAACAAAGTAAACACTAACAGCAGGGAGAATGGAAGTAAGGTAGAAATAGGTGTACAACAAGATAAGACAAGTAAACAATAGCGGAATAATGAACAGAGAACATCAAACATCAATGATTTGCAAAGTGAGAAGAACTTGGCTACTGAAGCTCAAAACAGTAAGAAACAAGAAGGGGACAGTGGAGTTGTTGCCTTGGGTTATGAGAACAGCCTGGAGATTGATTCTGTAGCACGTGAAGAAAGAATTCCTAGGGAACCATCAGATGACAAGGCACCTCCAGATGACAGTCATATAACACCAGACGAGCCTTTAAAACCTGTAGAATCAGTAACAACAGGTACATCAATGGTAGCATACAGAAATGATGGGCAGACAGACACAACTAACAGCAAAGAGAACATCAATCATGTAAAGAACAATGAAGGATAGGAAACAACCAGTGAAATAAATGAGAATGCAGTTAAACAAACCTCTAATAACATGGATGAGGGATTTACACAACAAAAAGATAACTTGTGCAAGGATAGTCACAATGCAAGAAATAGTTGTCACTAAATTAATGAAACAATTGAAGAGGAACATGAGACTAACATTGGTGATGGTGAGGAAGAAGAGAAGAGGTTAATAGAAGACAAGAATACAATGGGTAGCCCACCAAGACATGCTACAAAGTCAAAAAAGGAGACGAAGCAGAATAGGAAAATAGACAAATGTGTTCCACCAAAGACAACAGGGGGTGTGCAAACAAGGAAAGCTCTTTCCAAATCCACTTCTCAATGAATTGCTCTCTCATTTGGAATATTAGATATGTTAATACTCAACAGGCCTTTGAAAGTGTAGTTTTGTTATATAGACAAAAACAATTCAATGTTATTGCTCTTAAGGAGCCATTCCAACATGTCAAACACATTGATATGTATAGAATGTGGCTTAATATGGAGACGACTGCACATAATATAATGGAAAGATATGGATTTTTGTGGAAGCAGGAATACAAGTGGAGATTTTGAAAGACACTACTCAACCATTGTCTTTCAAACTTACTCATTTAAATGGTGGAAAAGATGTGGTGATGACAACAATCTATGCTAGTACAGATAGAGACACTAGAATCACTTTATGGGAAGATTTACATGACATTGCTACACATATGAATCTTCCTTGGCTGGTAGGTGGAGATTTTAATGTGATTACTGAGGCTGCAGAGAAGTATGGAGTTCTACCAGTTCAATTTGCAGAGACAGAAGACTTCAGACAGTGCATTGATATATGCCAAATACCTTATCTTGGCTTCAGAGGGAGTATGTTCACTTGGTGGAAAACAAACACTTTCATGTCTCAAGTTTTCATGTGCCCTTACAATCAAAGAGGATCCCACTTACACATTTGCATTCCAAAACAAATGTGGGATATCAAAATAGGAAGAATTCACACTCACTCTCACAAGGATGTTCAAGTGCTCAAAGTGGTACCATAGGCTTGCCCTTTGTGTAAATGACCACTAATGTAGGTGCACTTAGCTCAAAATCACTTAGAACTTACGACAATGTAATGTAGGCTTTTGGTTGGAGGTAGGATATCATTATGGGAATAAGTGACTACGACCTTCCTAAGCACTACAATTTCACAACTTCACATCATCCCCCTTTTCAAAATTCCACCTTTTTTCTCCTTGTCGCGCTTTTATTTCATATCCTTTTCAATCATTTTTTTTCAATATTTCATTTTGATCTTCCTTTTTTTCCCTTCACAACAACCTTTATTGATTCACATTTTTCTTTTTCACTTTCTCAACCTTTTTTTTATTTCAATTTCATCCAACTTCCATTTTTTTAAAAAATTTCATCCAACTTCCACAATACATTGTTCCCATCTCCTCCCCCAAACTTAGGCTCTTAGCCTAAGTTATAATTTCAAGTGCTCAAAAAGGTCGAGATATCAAAAGAGTCTAATTACAAAGGAAAAGGCTTGTAATTTGGTTATCAAATGAAAAGGCTAAAAGGCTCAAAGTGGTTGACTAGGAATCATGCAAAAAGGTCAAGTATCATAAGAGCTCAAGAGAAAAATGTTCCAAAGAAAGCCAAAAATCATATTTCAAACCAAGTGCAACCTCAAATTTCGCTATACACATAGGGAAAGTTCTTGACCATAAGAGAGACAAAAGAACTTAATAAAGAACCTTACCAGCCATGACAGATGCAAAAATCAAGTTGAATATGTATTGAAAGCTTAATTGAAGCACATAACTCAAAAAGTCACATCTAAAAGACTAATTAGTGAACCAAGAACCAAAATTGAACAAATTGAGTCTTAAAGTCATAACATGAATCATCCACTTCAAACACTTTTTTTTTCAAAATCAACAACTAATATGCCAAAGTTTAAACTTTTATTTGTACCAAACAAGTCACAAGTAGCCTACGAGCATATCACAGTCATCACCAAAAAATAAAGTACCCCTTCCCCAAACATAAAAATATGCATTGTCCTTGATGCAATCATAATAAGCATAAGGAAGGGTACAGAAGAACTCCCTCACTTCCGAGGTGAATCCAGGATAGTAGTATCCTGTGAGTGAGCGGGAGCTATACATGTGAGTGAGCGGGAGCTATAACCAACTCATCAGTAAGTGATCCACACTCTAAATCTTCCTTATCATAAGTCATCTCCTCAAGCAAAACATCCTCTGTCTGTGTTCCGGCATTAGTCTTACTGGGCTGCTCTAACTGCCTCAATTTAGCATAGAATGCTCGGAGAATTTGTTCCAAAAAGACATGTCGAGCCTCTTCTCTTTGTCTGCAGTCTTCTTTTCGGCTTTCAACTTCTCCTTTTTTTTTCCCAGTGATGGAACCGAATCAAATAGTTTAACATTCCTTCTGTCTCCACCAACACTTGTAACCTCTTGGGCGCAACATATCCGAATTTTGAGTATGCCGGTGGTGAGTTCATCCTTAGTGGCCTAACTAGAGCATCTACTCTATCCCGTGTATGGACTGTCACGTATCCTATTTTCCCAACCGCCGTCTTCATGACATCCAATTTTTTGTGGAGCTCTGCTTGAATGTCTTTGCTAGCTACAGGTACTTCTGTGGTGAAGAAGGTATATCCGAGGTGACATAGTCACTGGCGGGTAGAATAGTGCCTGAAGGTGGGTGTGCATCCTCAATGGTGGGAGATACAACTTCCAAGACACTGGAAGAAGTCCTTGGCTCACTAGGTGGTGGCATAGATGAAGAAATGGGTATGTTGGAGAATGGTGTTTTCTCGGTTCCACTTGTGACCACTAATGTACTATTATAGGGCTTCCACCCAGTAGGTCGCAACTTTTCTAGAAAATATGAACGAACGTCGCACACGCCTGGAGTTTTTCTCTACCTATCTAATATGGGCTTTGGTACCTTATACTTCTTAAAGAGACATGTCAAGAGTCCATGGAAAGACATAGCGTTATCAGAATCGAACTTCTCCCCTATCGATATTTCAATCACTTTACCCACATCAACTTGCCATTTAGACATGATGGTTGCAATAAGGATAACTCTTCTTTCCTGAACCTCAATGTACTGTTTGGATGGCATCAATCGATTGGCTACAAAACCATTCCAAGCCACAGTTGTGTCGTTAAATGTATCTCGGATTATTTTCCTTTTCTCTTGCCAACTGGGGTTTGAGTCATCCTTCTTCACAATTCCAACTGCCCATTTTCTACTAGCAGGTAGATATTTAGTAAGTAAAGCACTGGTCAATTGGCTCTGGTCTCTCACCTCCAACCCCAAAAGGGAATTGAACTCTTGTGCATTGAAGGGAACCCGCACCCCTTGAATAATAAACCGAGACATGGTGTCATTTTACTCTTTTGGAAAAGCATAAGCATGAGCAAAGAACTCCCCCCAAGAGTGGCATTGATGGGCCATGATTCAGTGAGAGGCAACCAACCCCTTTCGATCAATTTTGTTTGGAACTGATGAAGAACATCTTCAAGAAAGTGCATACCAATCTATCTTCCAAAAATGACCTTGTATTTTGATTTGTGAGTATGTCCTGCACAACTCAAGGAGGTCTCATTGTGTCCTCGACTCCCTGCTCAACTGGTTGTGCATCTAAAGGTGCCCCAGATAGTTCCACATGCTGAGATGAAGTCTTGGAAGATTGGCCCGTGGACTTGGCTTTCTTTGGTGTAAGGGAGGAAACATTAGATGGATTTTCCCTTTTTGTCAGCCATGGTGACTTTGAACTACCCTATTTTTCCTTGTTATTAGTGGTCCGTACTCTTTCAATAGAAATGGAGTCTTGAATTTTGGGTAATTGCTTCCCATGAGCATCCCTCCGAGGCTCTTTCCTCCTTTGTTCATCCCTTATGCTACCATCTTCCGAGTGACGTCCCTTTAGTGCCATTCTAGCAAAATTTGTAGGCCAACACAAGTACAAGAGCAAGCACTATCAAGTTGTCACGATAATTGCAAAAAGTTCACATGAAAGCAATTGAGCAATCCCCAAAAATAAAGAGACAAGCACGAACAATAAGAGGATGTAAATCCAAGGCTCCAACAAAAAATTTCAAAGGCTTCAGGCTCTTCTGATTGGCCCGGGCAGATTTTATAGCCATATTGCACCTCTAAAATGACATGACTCCATCATAGAAAAGCATATCAAGAAAACACACATCATATTTGGTGTATGTTGAAAGAAGAAAAAAAACAATGTTCACCATCTAGTAATCACAATTGACGCAACAAAAGTTTATTCTTAATCCCATTCTGTTCACCTCTTAATGCAAAAATTTAAAGTATCTTCATCCTTCCATGCATTTAACTGTCACGACCCAACCCGCCATGACCGGCACCTATCTAAATCCTAATGGGCAAACCAACATACATACCACCTAATCCATTAAATATGACTTTTATATAAATCAAGCTGAACAGTTATTACTCATTTAACAACAAAAGAACAAGTAAATCGTGCCATAAATACTGTAGTAAGTGCGGAAGTTCTAACTATTACAATCCCCAAAATTCGAAAGTCATCGTACAAGACTCTAAGCCAGAACATGTCTAAGAACTGAAATCTGTCTATTAAATATTCATAATGTCCAGAATAAGAAAAGACATCATTAAGTAGAAGATCTTCGGGCAGCCTGGCATGAGAAGAAGCTCACCCCAAAATCGTAATTATCCTCCACGCTAGATGAGAGGGAGGAGTAGCGGTCTCGATATCAAAATGTGACTCAAAGAATGCGGCAAGGTAGTATCAATACAAACACTATGTACCGGTAAGCATCATAGGCCGATTAAGATTAGTATCATGCATATCTTATGAAATCAATAAAATAAACAAGCCAGTCAATCATACACGAATATCAATACATCACAACAAGTCAACCACAGACAAACACAACAATCACCAAATTGCCAAGAATCACAAACACGTCAACTACAACGGAGATAAATGTACCACTATACCCCCACTCGCTGTACACACATGCTATCTGATGTCATAGCTCAGTAGTCATGACTTGCAGGGGACCCATGGTGTCCATGTACCACTCGTTTCAGAACACTCCTCGGACCCGAGCACAACCTCCGCTCCGGAACGAACCTCGGACGCGGGATATAACAATAAACCTCTCGTTTTCGGAACTATCTTTGGACTACGAGCCCATAATCTAGGCCACATGTGTGCCTTGCCATACCTTTTATAGAACAGTGTTTCTTACCTTCTCAATATCCATATTCACCTCATCATTTCATGTCACAATACCCTCGAGAAGACTATATTAACTTCTCATCACAATACAACCACTGCAGATTAAATCACACAGGAACAATGACATGAAGCCTACACAACATTCAATCATAAGCACATAGGAGCTTAACCATACAATATCATGTAATGAATACTAAACATGCTTTCTCCTAATAAAATCACAAACATATATTCAACTAACCAAAGTCTAACTCAAGTAAACCGTAACCTACCTCGAGTAGAATGAACGTTGCACTCGTCACTTACAACCTTTCCTTTCCTCAAAGCCTCAATACGTTCACGGTCTAGAAATAGAAGACTCAATGAGTTTGCTCAATTTGCAAATACCAAGGCAAGAAATACCCTTCCCTCTCCCCATTCTAAGGGTGGATGATTTTCTAGGTGATAAACAAGCTATCAAAGACCCTAATATTCATAAACCATCAATTTCTACCACATCCTATCAAACATTCCCATTACAACAGTTTTCTATGGCAAAGACACCATTTTTATAGAGCCCTAGGTCTCCAATCACTTAGTTTATGTCTTTAACTGTTCAATTTGTGATCAAGAGCAACTAACCAATGCATTTAGATGATAACTAAGCGATAATAATCATAACCCATCAAGTTTAGAAGGTTTATTAATATTCTAGGGTTTCTATTTCAATTTCACCATTAAAGACCCATGAAGATGATTACAATAATGAAGGGGAAAGGGATAATAGAATGAAAAGCAATGGAACTTACCTCTCAAGGTTGTCTTGCCCTAGCTTGAAAATTCTCTCTAAGTGTTTGTTGGGAAGTGTGTGGGGGTCTTATGAATGTGGAAATAAAACTAAGGCATTAAAAACCCGGCTACTGCCTCCCGTCGACCGTCGGTCAAACATTACGCTCACGGCAATGTCACTACGCGCGCCGGCCCCGCTATGGGCGGTCGAAGTGACCGTAATAGCGGTTCCTAACTTTCCTGCCTGGCTGCTATGGCGGTCGTTTCACCGCTATAGCGATACCACCATAGCGGTCCACCTTCGGCCACAGCGGCCACCAAAGAAATGGATGGCCGCAGCGGTAATCCCACCGCTGCAGCGGTCCATTTTGGGCAACAGGCTTTCACGCCTTTCCCCTATCACCCCACGTTTCATCCAAGGCCTCAAAACACAACACAAAATATGCATATATACAAAAAGACGCCCTACGAATCCACCCGCGCCCTCGGAATTCCCAATGGAGTCCAAAATTCCCATAACAACCGGAAGGGTCGTTACATTAACAATCAAGCATACCAAGTGTTG
Organism: Lycium ferocissimum; assembly: GCF_029784015.1. NCBI lineage: Eukaryota > Viridiplantae > Streptophyta > Magnoliopsida > Solanales > Solanaceae > Lycium > Lycium ferocissimum. The sequence continues at coordinate 3,866,662 of NC_081351.1, read as the reverse complement.
CAAATCCTCATACTTAAATTCATTCAAGAGAGAAAATTATGGTAAGCAAGGATTTTAACAATGGATGTCTCATAACTCCTTAAATACCCAAAAATTTCAAAGATACAAGACACTTTTTTTAGTTCACACATTTTGACAAACACTTGGTGTGCATAACTCTTCTCCTTCTCAAATCACAAAATTGGAGTGTCCTAACCTCCCCCAAACTTAAGCAATCATACCAAAAACAGTATAATCAACATTAGGCTACTCAAGACTTCACCCATAGCACAAACTTTTAGTTCATATACTCTACCATCAATATGTAATATTCAAATTTTGGGTGGAGGGAAGGGGAGAAATAAAGAGATGGGTAGCGAGGGAGATGCAAGAGAGAGAAAAGAGAAGATAATGAGAGGAGAATCATACTAGAGCAGCATGAGAATAGGACTAAAATGAGAGAAAAGATAAAAAAAATTCTTGTTTCTTGAAGCTGCTTGCCGTGTGTGTGTATCGTGGGTGTGTGAGTTGTGTTTTGTTTATGTTATGTGTTGTGTTTGTTGTGCATGGGTGGATGAGTGTACGTGGGTGTGTGATAGTCAAAGAGAGCTGCGTGTGTGATTTTTTTTTAAATGGCAGCGTCTCTTTTTCTCATTCTATTTTTTTTAAATTTTCCCGCGACATGGCCAACGTACCTAGTCACGTAGACTTGGCCACGCAAATTACCCACAATTGTTGCACAACTATGCAACTACTGGAACTTCCCACATTGGGCAATGTGATCCACATCGGGCCACCCACATAGCTATTGTAGCTAATTTGTCTTTGTGTTGGGTTCCACTCCTATCTTCAAGCACCAAACCTACAAACATCTCAGCCCCAAAAACCATCAAAATAATAATAAAAATAAATATAAAAATGCAATGAAAAGAACTTGGGTTTCCTCCCAAGAAGTGCCTCGTTTAACGTCGCGGCACGACGCAAAATCCTTTATTTTTCAAGATGTCATTGGGGGTTCCCCAAATCAGCTTTCGAAAGCATTCTTCTCGCTTCAATTGGTCCCAAATAATGCCGAATTCGTTGCCCGTTCACCTTTAAAATTGTTTTACCATCACCGAACTCCAAATCCACGGCACCGAAAGGATAGACATTAACAGCTTTGAAAGGTCCGGACCATTTAGACTTGAGTTTATCGGGGAACAACTTAAACCTTGAATTAAAGAGTAGAACCATGTCCCCCGGGTGAAATTCTCTCTTTATGATCTTCTTGTCATGGAGGTACTTCATCCTCCTCTTGTACAAAGAAGCACTTTCATACGATTGAAACCGAAATTCATCCATGGCATTGAGTTGGAACACCCTCAAGTTCGCGGCATCAACCCATTCCAAATTAAGCTTTTTCAACGCCCACAAGGCTTTATGCTCCAATTCAATCGGCAAGTGACAAGCTTTCAAAAATGCCAAATTGTAAGGCGACATACCAATTGTAGTATTGTACGCCTTCCTATACGCCTAGAGAGCATCATCATCTTTCCTTGACAAATCAGTTCTATTTGTATTGATCGTTTTGGCCAAAATATTCTTGATTTCCCAGTTTGAAACTTCCAGTTGCCCGCTCGTTTGTGGACGGTAAGGTGTGGCTACCTTATGCGTGACCACATATTTCGCTAGCAAGGGGGCAAATGACTTGTTACAAAAATGCGAGCCACCATCACTAATTATAGCCCTCGGAGTGCCGAATCGTGTGAAAATGTTCTTCTTATGAAATGGTGTGACACTCCTTGCCTCATTATCGGGCAAAGCCACTGCTTTATTTTGAGACATAATCTATGGCCACAAGGATGTATTTGTTGTTATAGGAACTCACAAATGAACCCATAAAATCTATACCTCACACATCAAACAATTCAACCTCAACGATAGGATTCAATGGCATTTCGTTCCTCCTTGAGCTATTACCTTGACGTTGACATTGATCACATGATTTTCCCATCGCATTAGCATCATAAAATAATGACGGCTAATAAAATCCACATTCAAGCACTTTCATTGCGGTTCTGTTTGCTCCATGATGTCCTCCATAAGGTGAGTCATGACACGCTTTCAAGATCTTAAGCCCTTCATTCTTTGTAACGCACCTTCTTATGATATTATCGACAAAAATTCAAAAATAGTATTGCTCATCCCAATAATAGGAGTCGCTATCCCGCAAGAACTTTTTTTTTTTGTATGAAGGAAGCTTGGGCGGTAGCAATCCACTCACCAAGAAATTTTCCATATCGGCGTACCATGGAAACTCATTGTCTTCAACCCTTGTGACTCCAAATAGTTGCTCATCAGGGTATGATTCATTGATTTCTACAACCTCCAAAGGTCTCCCCCTTCAAGACGAGACAAGTGGTGCCCACTTGATTTTCGGTACCCTTTCTATCCTTGATTTCCAAATCAAACTCTTAAAAGTGTAGAATCCATATTAGCAGCCTCAGTTTGGACTCCTTCTTAGCCAAAAGTTAGCGAATCGCTGCATGATCGGAACATACCACCACTTTTGAACCTATGAGATAAGAACGAAACTTGTTTAAAGGATACACAATGGCAAGAAGTTCTTTTTCTATTATGGTATTGTTCATTTGGGCCTCATTCATTGTTTCGCTTGCATAATGAATTGGATGAAATAGCTTGCCCACTTTTTGGCCTAACACAGTGTCCATAACTACATCACAAGCATCATATATAAGCTCAAATAACAACTCCCAATTGGGAGCTTGGATGATATGAGTGGATGTCAAACGCCTCTTGAGTTCCTCAAAAGCAATCATGCAAGCTTCATTAAAATGGAATTTCGCCTCCTTCTCTAATAAATTGCAAACGGGTTAAGCACTTTTTCAAAATCTTTGATAAACCTCCAGTAGAATCCCACATGGACCAAGAAACTTCTTACTCCCCGCATGGTAATTGGAGGAGGAAATCTACAAATAACATCAATCTTTGCTGGATCAACTTCAATACCCCGTTTAGATACCTTGTGCCCTAGCACAATGCCTTCTTCCACCATAAAGTGACATTTTTCCCATTACAATACAAGATTTGTCTCTTCACACCTCTTCAAGACTCGATCCAAATTGGCCAAACATGCATCAAACGAATCTCCCACAATGGAGAAATCATCTATGAAGACCTCTAGAATATCTTCCACCATATCGCTAAAAATGGCCATCATACATCGTTGGAAGGTCGCGGGCTTATTGCAAAGACCCAATGGCATTTGTTTGAAAGAAAATGCACCATATATATATATATATATATATATATATATATATATATATATATATATATATATATATACACATCTAAAAGTATACTTCTCTTGATCCTCCAGGGCAATTTGAAATTGATTATACCCCATTAACCATCTAGAATGTAATAGAAATACCGACCTGCCAATAGATCCAATATATGATCCATAAAGGGAAATAGGAAATGGTCTCTCCTTGTTGCCTTGTTCAACTTTCTATAATCCATTCAAACCCTCCATCCGGTGACAGTTCTGTTGGAATCAACTCATTTTTGTCATTGAGGACCACAGTCATATCTCCCTTCTTTGGCACACATTGTACCAGGCTCATCCAAGCGCTATCCGATATTGGATATACTACCCGACGTCTAACCACTTGATTATATCCTTTTTGAACACTTCTTGCATAGGGGGATTGAGCCTTCTTTGGTGTTCTACAGTTGGCTCGAATTCATCCTTTAAGTTGATCTTGTGCATGCACAAGGATGGACTAATTCCTCGGATGTCCACAATAGTCCATCCCAATGCCAATTTGCGATTTTAAGCACATTAAGTATTCGACCTACCTGCACACTTGACAAAGAAGATGAGATAATAACAGGTAAGGTCTCATTAAGGCTGAGAAATTCATACCTCAAATATGAAGGCAAAGGCTTAAACTCAAGCTTTTGTGGCTCAATGGTGGACGGTTTAGTGGGAGGAGTGACCCAATTCTCCAAATCAAGAGAAAACTTTGTGGGATTAGAAGAATAGGAACCAAGTCTCTCTAGCACCATCACTGTTTCAACATAACCTTCGATGGAATCATTGGTTGAATTACGGAGAACCACTTGAAGTGCTCCATCTAAGCAAATGTCTTCCAAATCATCAACCACAACCTCATCTGCTACATCAATTACAAATATAACACCATAGTCATGGGGGTGTTTCATTGACTTTTGAATATTGAAGACCACTTCTTCATTATTTAATCTAAACTTGCGCTCTCTTGCTTCAACATCACATACACCTCTCCCGGTTGCCAAGAAAGGTCTCCCAAGAATGATTGGGATTTCAATATCCACCTTACAATCCAAAATCACAAAGTCGTATGGAAAGTAGAAATGATCCACTCTCACAATAATATCCTCAATGACACTTAAAGGTTTCTTCAATGTGCGATCCGCCATTAGCAACTTCATGGTAGTTGGCGTAGGATCCCTCAAACCTAAACTTTTGAATATGGCATAGGGAATCAAATTAATAATTGCCCCCAAATTGCATAAAGCTTTTGCAAAACTTGTCAACCCCATAGAGCAAGGAATGGTGAATGCCCCCGGATCGTCCATCTTTTTAACCCCAGTTTGTGAAATGATTTCTTACATTTGTGAGCTATCTTGATGGTTTCAAAGTTCATATTCTTCTTCTTGGTTGCTAAGTCTTTCATAAACTTAGCATACCCAGAATCTTTTCAAGAGCTTCCACAAATGGCACCGTGATAGTGGTTTGATTCAACATATCATAAATTTTTTACAATTGGCCACTTTGTTGTTCCTTAGCGAATCTTTGTGGAAATGGAGGAGGTGGCCTTAGAATTGGCTTGTATGATTTAGGAGTCTCCACAATTTTTTTTCTTTCGATTCCTTCTCCTTTAAAGGAGTTTCATTAGTATGAAGAGAAGTAGTTGGAGCTTCGTGATCCTTTTCACCCCCATTAGATTTTGCTAACAACTCATCAACAATAGAAAGCTTGCCATCCATGTTATATTCACCCACTGTAGGTCGTTCATCAACTCTCGAGGCATCACCTCATCTTCATCATCATCAACATTCACAAAGGTCATTTTCTTGAGAATTCTACCACTCCTTGTGGTAACAGTAAACACACACTTTGGTGCTTCATCTCCTTTAGGATTTGAAATGGTGTCACTTGGTAGAGCTCCATATGGTCTCATATTTCATTGAGAAGAGATTTTACCCAATAGAGTTTCAATTTGCTTGATTGAAGTGGTATGAGAGCTCACCACTTGATTCATATCTCTCCTTTATTTACCGGATTGTTGTTGATTCTTGATCATTCTTTCCATTAGACTTCTTAGGTCGGGATCACCCGATGATTGGCCTTGATTGTTGTGTTAAGGTTTTTGGTAGGATCTTTGTTGATATTGTTGGGAAGAACTCCCACCTCGATTGCTTTGATTACGACCATATTAACCTTGATTTCCTTAGTTACCACCATTCCACCCTAGGTTACCTTGATTTTTACCATTGCACCCTCGATTGCCTTGCTTATTACAGCTCCAACCTTGACTACCTTGGTTAGACCAATTAGAATTACCTCCCTGCCATTGATTACCTTGGTTCCATTGACCTTGGTTGTTGGATCGTTGTTGACCTCCTTGATATTTACCCACATATTGAGCTTCCTCATTTTCGGCTTGGCAACATTTTTCTTGGAAGTCTCCATATTGGTTGGGACCTTGGGCAAAATAAATGCCCTCTTGACCTTGATATTGACTTCCCATTGGCATGGAATTATAAGCTGGCCCTTGATCATTTTCCATGGCATTGACTTGCCTTAGAAATTGATTTTTGGCTAGCAACTTTAAAGTGGTTGTCAACTCCGCAACTTGTTGGCCTTGAGATTGCATTTCCTTGGTCAATTGAATCATGAAAGGGTCACCATGGGGAACATTATCTCTAGATTGCCAAGCGGATGAAGTTTCAGCCATCTCATCTAAGATCTCATTAGCCTCTTGATAAGTCTTGTTCATGATATTTCCTCTGGCCAATTGGTTCATATAAGGTTGATTTGTAGCATTGAGACCATGATAGGATGTTTGGAGAATCATCTTATCCATCATATCATTATTTGGACACTCCTTAACCTTTCTTCGGTATCTCTCCCATATCTCATGTAACGCCTCGGTAGGATGTTGCCTAAAATTCAATATCTCATTACCATCCGACTTGGTGAAAAATACTTGCCCAAGAATGTAGTCACCAACTCATCCCATGTTTGGATAGATTGGCTTGGCAACACCTCCAACCAATCTAAAGCACGCTCTTTCAAAGAAAATGGGAATAACCTCAAACGTGTACCCTCATCCGTGACATTTGGTTGCTTGTTCATGTGGAAAACATCAATAAAATACTTGAGATGTTTCTTTGCATTTTGAGTGGGCTCTCTCGTGAAATACCTTCTCTCGTTGAGCATATTGATCATCATGTTGGTGATTGTGAAAGTACTCCCCACACCCACATGCTCCTCATCGCCACGGGTAACTAAGGGCAACAAGTCCGTTACCTGCCATAGTCAACCTTGCAACACGAACACAAGAGTCAAAGCATCACGAAGAAAAGATAGCAAAGCAAATAGACACACAATAACATGATAACATAAAACACCGTACTCCTTAGCAACGGCGCCAAAAATTGGTAACGTCCAATCCTACGCCTCAATTAAAATTTAGTACAGTCGTAGCAATAATAAACCCAACAAAGGTTGGTGTCAAACCCACGAGGAGTATATGTGTGTGCTAAGCTGTAAAAGTTTGTGAGAATTTATAAATTTACAAACGTAATCTTCAAATAAAAGGGTGATTGAGCAATTACTTGTAAAACTAGACTATTAAACTAAGCCACTATTTTTATCAAACACTTAGAATGCAAAATATTTTGGTTGTTTTCAAATATTGAGAAGGTGTTACACCCCTCGTTTTCGTAGTGGTAAAACCCGGGTTCCTAGTCGGCATGCCTGGAACGGAGACCGTGTCCCAGTTTTTGGGAGATAGAAAGCGTCTACCCCGCTTACGTAGATATTCTCGGCAATTTATAGAGTTAGAAGTTGAACAAATGGGACCGGGACGCGACCGAATCGAATCAAAATCAGACAACATCATTCATCGTCCGATGGTCGTCGATACGGTCGACGGACCTGCCGACGCGCGGGCGGGGCCGACATGTCGACGGACGTTTGTGCGGCGTCGATGCGGGTCCCGTGTGCCCAAGCATCCCAGCGCAGTCGACGGGCCGTCGACACGTCGACGGGCCTTCGACCCGCTCGTCGAACTGAACCGCTATAGCCTTTTTAGCTTCCAAGTATAAATAAGTGGTTCACGACCCTATTTCATATTTTTCTCCATTCCAAATTAGAAAAACCCTAATATTTTCTCTCCCAATATTTTTCGTCATATTAGTGGAGATTTGGATGAAGCATCTTAATTCGTGAACCTGCTTGTGAAGATGAAGGTTTCTAGGGTTTCGCGCTTTTCAAGGTTGTGAAGCTAAGGAATTGGGGACACGGATTCTTGAACGAGACCCTCCAAGGTATGTAAATGATTTCTACCCTTATATTTAAGTGCATATTTAGGTTTAGTGATTTGCCACAGAATGTAATTGCAGTAAATGCGAGTTGTATTGCCATGCGATAGTGATATAAAGGTTATTTTAAGAGATGATTTGGGAAAGGGGTTTTTGTATATTTTGAAAATTTAAAATGTTTATCATCGTTGAGTGAGATTGTAATTGATGGGATCAATGAAAGGGAGAGTTG